>NW_016807406.1:2191509-2204238 GCF_001698545.2 Rhinopithecus bieti | reverse complement strand
ACAGCAGTTTGCCTCAGCTGCAGACCAATGGTGGAATTCCTCTATGTTTTCTCTGTTAGCCCCCTTCCTTGGACCCCTGCTAAGTTTACTGATTCTGTTTACCGTAGGACCTTGTATTATTAACAGAACTTTACAGTTTGTCAGAGAGAAGCTTGACATTGTACAGCTCATGGTCCTCAGAGCCCAATACCAACCTGTACACGCTGAAACAGAATCAGACTTATAAGACCCAAGATTGGCTCTAGAGAGACCTGAGAAAAGGGGGGAATGAAAGAAATCAGGCACATTCCTCAGTCCTGGGCCCAGTACAAACACCATATATCTCTCAATTTCCTGGGCCCAGTACAAACACCATATATCTCTCATATCTCTCAACTTCCTGAGCCCAGTACAAACACGTCCCACCATATATCTCAACTTTAGAAAAACACCACCTGGGAAAATCCCTGATAACAACACAGCCGTTTGTAGTTTTACTGAAAGCACGGGAACCAATAGATCACTGCTAAATGTATAACTTAATATGTTAACCAATTGTAATGCTGTAACCTAAAGAATTCCCTTGTTCCTCTGTAACCTTACAAGTCCTATTTACATCAGGCTATAAAAAGCAAGTGCATGCATTGTTCGGGGCCCTCTTGTATGTTGTGGAATGGAGGGACCAAGTTCGAACTTGCAGTAACAATCCTTGCCGCTTGGCTTTGACTCTGGACTCTGGTGGTCTTCTTTGGGGAATAAACGGTCTGGGCATAACATCGAAATAAATAATCACTAAGATCCTTTCCAACTCCAAAGAATACCGTAGGCCAAAAGTTAAGAAAGCACCTTTCACAGGCACACAGATGCCTAAACAGCTGGCAAAGTTTGGGACTTTGCCTCCTGGGCCACTATGTGGTACCTTTCCATCCGTCCCAAACATAAAGAATTTTCTGCTTCCCATAGACTAAAAGATAATTACTGAGAGAACATCAAGATACCTGGTGACAGAGCCTTCTGGGCAAAACTGTTCCCACTTATGGGGTTTACACAAACAGAAATATGACAAAAACATATTTTGGCCACTTTAGGACAAATTACTAAGGAGACCACAAAAAGCACTGCAACAAAACAAAATTCTCTAAATTCCTTAGCTTAAATGGTTTTAGTGAAATTCTTATGTTTTATGTAGCTAATTGCTAGAAGTCTAACTAAAACTAAAATTACAGTAGCTCAATGCATAAAAGATATTTTAGCCTTGGCTTTGGCTTTTTTGGCTCCTGTATTGCTTAAATGGTTTTAAAGGCTGATGAGGACCTGCCCATCTCCATTTTCATGTGGCCTAAAATGTTTTATAGGTGATATGCCTTTTGGCTCTAAGTCTTCTGGCTACCGAGGTCCCACCGAGGAATAGGATGGACAAATGGAAGGCATCCACACCTCCCTGGCAACAATATGGGACAAAAGAAAAGTTTCCTTCAAGGTTGCCTCTGGTAAATTTCAGCTGAAAGGAGGAAGTAAAAAATAAAAATAAAGTCCTAAGCCCTCACAACTAACTGAATGGAAATCTTATTACTGAGAAATCTTAAAACTGAGTTCCTGGCCATGACGAGATGGGAGGTCAGACATGCCATATTATAACCCCTCCTTCAGTAAGTTCCATTAGGCTTTCTTCCTAAAGAAAGGGTTAAACAGAATCCAGCCATTTATAAAGACTCCACCATTGATATCAATCAACCACCTGACTGTTGATCTTCCCTTTTGTGGTTTTGACACAACAATCAACCAGCATTTGTTCCTAGTAAGAGACCACTGACCATGGAGTAGCTCTGGCTAGTCCTTGGAGGAGGCTCAGCGAGGGTTTTCGTGTCCTCTACTTCACCTTTTGATGTCAGAGGGCTGAAAACTCCACCCTCAGATCACGCTGGTGCTGCCATTTTTTGAACATGGGACCCATGGAGAGGTATGAAGTTCAATTGCAGATGCACATGATTCTTCTTTAATAAATACACATAACTCCTACTCAGAAAAAAATAAAAAGAAAATCCTTCTGTTCTAAACTGTTACCTCGTTATTGCCACTAACAGAATTTTATCTTGCACTATGGAAAATATACTCAATCAGAACCAGGTCAAATAAATTTATATTTTTGTAAGTGAAATTCATTTCTAAGGCATAATCACAGAGATGTGGACAGAAATGATTTTCACTTGCATCCTCACAAACAAATGTTTCAGCTCCTGTATTTTTATCTGTTTCTTGTAACTACTTTAAGTTAATTGGACTTGCAATGTGCCATAATCACCAGGCTCCCTGGCCAAGGTTCTGACTGTACTGAATAATCTCATAGCACGGTATTTGGTCACATAGAGGCATATCTGTAACTTTTTGACTTGTCTTTAATGTTTTGATCCCTGCTTTGGGAGCATACCTTTTATTTGCCTTTACTGAAATCCTTCAAATAAGATGACAACCCATTGACTATGCTAGCATACTCTATGTATTTATGTTTTAATCCCAAACTCATTCGTGAGGCATTTGCTCCATGAAACAAATCAAATTATAAGCAACAACTAGAAGAGAAAAGTATGCTGAACCAATATGCCAAGCACAATGTAGTTAAAATAGTTAAAGGTTCTATTCTCTCTTCCCTGTGTATTTATTATGCAGTGGTAAAATAAGGTAAAGAAAAGTAAGCTTAAATATTACCTTGATATTACCTCTTATTTAAGTCAAAATATTAGAGCAGAGGTTAGCAGATACTTATTTAATGAGTCAAATAGTAAATATTTTGCAGGCCATGTGGTCTTGGCCACAACTACTCAACTCTTCCAATGTTGCATGTTAACATACATAGACTATACACCAGTTTGGATATGTTCTAAAGAAACTTTATTTACGAAAACAGTCCGTGGGTGATACTTGATGGTTTGGCTATAGTTTTCCCACACCTGTATTACAGTATACTTTATTAGGTGTATGTTATAGTTGGGTAAAGTTATAGTAGAACAGTATTCGAATTACAGAACCAGATATACAGAATAATGATTGATTTAGCAAAACCAGTTTGCCTAACACGAAAATTTGCAAGTCCACTGCTTGCAAACCATTACTGTCTCCAGAAATTAAGTGATGCCTATAGTAGATTAATCAAGTCATGAAACCTAATGAAAAATGTTTGTGACTTCAAAGAAAAATATTATACTGTCAGCATAGTCCAAAGACATGTAGAAAAACGTCACAAACTTCATAAAAGTATGCAACATTGCATTCAAGAATGTTGTCTAATATAAGGTCACCTTAGTTTTTACTTCTCCAATGTACAGTATACAATGTTAAAGAGCCAACATACATCTTAGGTACCCCAGAAAGTAACACTACATTCTAGTACTTTATATTTCAAAACATAGGCAACACTTGAGAACAGATAGTCTATGAGAATGTAATAGCTATTTTCTAAACGAAAGATGGGCTGATTCCAAGGTGAAAGAGACAGATGAGTTTGGTGGGAGGAAATATATGGGGCTGAACTGAATAGCAAGGAGGTAATAGGAGGAAAGAACAGAGAGTAGAGTTCTATTCCAAGATAATCTATATATTATGGGTTTATCATGTTAAGTTCCTTTTCTATTTTTAAGCAGATCTAAATTCTCCTGGTGACATATTTCTGGTGGCTAAGAATTGGAGGGCTTTGGCTTTCTACTTGACCATGACTCAACTTCTCAGGATCTCAGTAGTTTCTGCTTCTAGTGAAAACATTATTTTCCCAAAACCTGACTCACAGTCACAGAGACTTTGGAAAGAAAGTTATTAGTTTAACAATAAATATTTCTAATTGATAAGACTGAAATAACTGATAATCTAAACAGCAGCGTTTCCTATTCAGTATAGTCCTGAAGGCAATTTTTGGTCTTTAGGACAGAAATTTCTACTACTGAATGTTTCTTGCAACCCTTTTCTAACCTTATGACCTTTACTAACAGCAGATTGAATCACTGATGATTGCTATATGCCGTGATAATTAGTGTGCCACGCCAGTTTCTCAAAAGGACTTGGTTATTCCACTCCATCAATTAAGGATGCACTTAGTAAAGTGCCATCAACATTAACCCAAGAGAAGATATATATAGTTGATTGGTTACAGCTGCATAAAAAGAAGTCCTCGATTAGTAGGCTGAAATTCTATTTCATTCTATTGGCCCCAAATTGGTGAGAATTTGAGCAAACATGTAACCCTTCTGCATATTTTTCTATAAAATAAAGGAAATATTAATTACTTTGCCTATTTTATGGAGTCAAAATAATATGTTATTTAAGTTATTTGAAATGCACAAGGTACACACATATATTTTATAATGATCTTTGGTAATTTTGGCAAATACAGTAAATATTAAAATATGTAAAATAAGAACAAAATATATGATAAAAATAAAAATTGTATTTTCTATTTGTCTTAGCTTATGTTTTCAAAAAAAGCAGAGATTGAGACAAGAGGTTGAGTTTGTTTGGGGAAAGGATTCATAGAAAGTGAAGGGAAAGTCAATGCAAGAATACACTTCCAGATTGGTTACCACTAACAGCAATTAGTGCTCAATCCTATTGAAATCTTGGAGCTGTAGAGACATAGCCTTAGAATGGTACATCTGTGAGTTGAAAGAAGAGAATGTGGCTGGGTGCGGTGGCTCACGCCTGTAATCCCAGCACTTTGGGAGGCTGAGGCGAGTGAATTACCTGAGGTCAGGAGTTCAAGACCAGCCTGGCCAACATGGTGAAACTCCGTATCTACTAAATATACAAAAATTAGCCAGACATGTTGGTGTGTGCCTGTAATCCTAGCTACTTGGAAGGCTAAGGCAGGAGAATCACTTGAACCTGGGAGGCAGAGGTTGCAGTGAGCCGAGATCATGCCACTGCACTCCAGCCTGGGCAGCAAGAGTGAAACTCCATCAAAAAAAAAAAAAAAAAAAAATTATCCTTTGGCTATTGCTTTCCATTGGCTTAGGCTTGTCCAAAGAGCTATATTACCTCCTTACCACGTTTATGTTGTACATGCATGTGTGACCAAGATTACTTCAGACTCCCATACTGAGTATCAAAAAAGTACCAGGAAGGAAGAGCTGATACTGAGGTAAGGTGTTTCTCAGTTCCACATTCATGAAGCTAGCTGCTACAAAAGAGCTTTTAGATAAAAATGAGCTAAGAGAACATGAGTCAGAACATAAAAGGCACTTGGTATATCATTTGAAAGTAGATTAAATACTATTATTCTACTTTTACATTATTGAATAACTTATTAAAGAAATTTAATCCTTTCCAAAGCCTTAACATTGTATTTTCTTCTACCTTCATAAGACTTTGTTCAAAACATGGAATGAAGATTCTTAAGTTCTGGTGTACATAGTTGGAGGAGGAAAAATGCTCTTCCATGAATTTTAGGAAAAAGTAGGAAATAGATGATATATTCTTATCAGATAATTTTGAAACAGTGAAATATATAAAAATCTAAAAATTAAAATAAATGGTTTTTTTTGAACATCAAAGATCAACACTAAAATAAGTATGGCAAATGTATTCCTACAGTTTTAAAAATATGATGACAAAACTACATAAAACAGTAATTACCCACTGCATACAAAAATAAATAAATTCTAAAATAAACTAGGTTTTAATAATGGAAAGATAACTTTCTGGCTATGAGAGTGTAACTACGAAGTCTGTTGGTAAAGGAAGTTGAGAAGTCTTCTTTATCTGGAAATAATTGAAGCAATCCTGTATACAACTGAGGAATGGATTAAAACAGTGATTCTAAGTCTGCTGGTCATTTATTATTTTCTCTTATCTTCATTATCTGCTTTTTGCTCTATATTGTAGGGAACTGGGTACTGCAAGGTAACATTTTCAGGCTCCCATGTCAACTGGCTTCTGGATAGATGCAACCACTAGGAGACACAGGGAATTAGAGGAAGTGGGAAAGGAGTATCAAAGGAAGTTTCTTCCTCACTGTAGTTCTTCCATTCATGGTTCTAGTTCCCTCCAGGTGATTCCGATTCTGGGCTCTGATTCTCACTGTTTCTCTCCAACCCGAGGAAAGAAACTGGCTTCCTGCCACTGCTAATTCCTAGGTGACCTCGCCTTCCTCATGCTTGGCTTTCAGTTTTCCCAATATCTCCTAAACTAATCCCCGCTATTAACTCTTCTCTATTGTTCTATCTGGCATGCATGGGCTATACTTTTCTTACTAAAGTCTGACTGATGCAGTATTCTTGCCTTGCAATAACAGTTCATGTCACATTCTTCTTCTTTTTTTTTTTTTTTGAGACGGAGTCTCGCTCTGTTGCCCAGGCTGGAGTGCAGTGGCCAGATCTCAGCTCACTGCAAGCTCCGCCTCCCGGGTTCACGCCATTCTCCTGCCTCAGCCTCCCCAGTAGCTGGGACTACAGGCGCCCGCCACCTCGCCCGGCTAGTTTTTTGTATTTTTTTTAGTAGAGACAGGGTTTCACCGTGTTAGCCAGGATGGTCTCGATCTCCTGACCTCGTGATCCGCCCGTCTCGGCCTCCCAAAGTGCTGGGATTACAGGCTTGAGCCACCACGCCCGGCCACATTCTTCTTAATGATGCCTCGTTTAGTCAGTGAATTTCAGGTAAATTTCAATGTGAGGCTGCAGGAGATAATATGCTCCAAGGGATTATAGCAGACTGTGTGTTTTGGGAGGTGGCATGTGAAAGTATATTTTTACAAAGAATTATCAAGTGATTTTGATACCCCTAATTGGCACATGCCCTTCATTCCTGCGGGTGACATTCTTTGAATTTGATATTTTAGATCTCTTCAAGATGTTTCATTCTACAGTCATAATGCTTTCTTCCTATATGAGCATCCTTTAAGTTTGACAATTAAACATGTTTCTAATTCTTCCCTGAGAGAGAGAGAGAGAAAAAAAAAACATAGACAAGAAATCTGTACATACAGAAATGTAGTACATCTCTAAGACAGGAAGATTTGAATTATCTAGCACTATTCAGAGGCTTGCAGTTGAGGGGAGAAAATCCACCTGCTGACCTAAATGAAGAATCGATATTGTTCCTCAGAGGTAGGTCAAAAGGAAGATAAGCAGTATATAGTATGCTGACAGTAAATTTTAGCACTGAGGAAAACCATAGGGTCTGGCTCAGGGTTCACACAGAGGGTGAAATCTGACTTGAGCTAGCACTTCATTTACAGTTCAAATAAGACAAATGCTCCCTACAGCGTGAGGCATGGTTTCCATAACCCCAAAATGTCTAGGAGTACAAAAGGTAGAAACCATCTGAATATTTTTTCTGAACATCAGACATAATAGTAAACAAAGTATTGGAAAAAATGGGGAGTATGATGGCAATTTTTTTTCTTACCAAATAAAAATTAGAAGAGAACAAAAAGGAAATGAGGCTATGGAGTCTTAGTGTTTCCAATTGATTCCAAATTCCACTATTTCCTAGTTGTGTGACCTTGGGCACGTTAACCTCTTTAGCCTCAGTTTGCACATCTATAAAATTGAATAATAATAATAATTCCTGCATACTGTATTGAGAGAATTGAAGGAAATAATCTATATAAATTGACACATAGTATATGCTCAAGGGGAATTAATTGGTTGCGTTATTTTTAGCATTTTGATTTTTTTTTCAGAATCTCTCTGAAAATAACAGAAGAAAAGAAAAGCTACTAAGAGGAATGCACTGCCTTTTTGTACAAAATGATTTGCTCTCTTGATAAAGATGGCATCCTGGAGCAGTTACCCCAATCTGAAAATGGTAACAGGGTCACTTTTCCATCAAATGGAATGTTTCTGCTGGGTGATGCAGTGGCTAATCTTCTGGAAGAACACAATCTTGTTTTTTTGTCATGAACATTTGTTCCTTACCTCTCCAGCTTCCATTTCCCCCTTTTCAGGCAATTGCCCCCAATTTTGGAACAGGTAGGGAATCTACTTCTTCCATGTACGGGGTTTGGATGTGGTTCCATTTTTTGTTTCAGGAGCTCATGAGACCCACACTTTAGCCAATCTATGTGTCATATTTGCCTGAATGCAGTTGTTAAATTAATATGACTTCATTTATTCTCCTGTTGATGGACATTTAGGTTGTTCCCAACTTTTTATAATGCATTCTAGCATTCCTTCTCCTACTAGCTCATTGTGTGAAATTCTGCAAGCCAAGTCTTCATGGCCTTCATTTTATCAGCTATAAAGTATGAAATGTGGATTAAATGTTCTCCAAATTTTCATTCTGTGCTAAAACCTTATGCTCTATATTCCCTGAATACTGACATATCACATGAAACAGTCAGCCCCTATCAATGCTTTCCTGTTGGGCTTTCTCATCTTCTTGGCCTCTATGAGTCACCTAAGATCAGGGTGCTCAGCAAGTGCTGTGCAGTGCACTGTTTGACTTCCCCAGGCTCCAATATGCTCATATTGTGGTCCATTTCTTCTAGCCACATGTCTTCCCATTGTCCTCATATGCCACTATAGCAACATCTGTGCTGTCTGCTGCAGACTTCACCTTAGGGAAATATTCACCACCATAGAAAGACAGGCTCTACCTTGCAGAGCTCTTTGGCTGTTTGGGAAAACAAACATATTCTTCCAGATGGGTTGTTAGCAGAGTATTTCAGAATTGATTCTATATTGGCCATTTTCCAAGAATCCCTGCAAAGAAGCTTCAAAGGAACAGGCTCAGAAAAACCTGACCCCATAACCTGCCTATGCTATAATCTTAGTCTGGACATACATGTTCTTACTCTTCCATGAACCATTCATTTTAGCAAGGCTGCCTGACCTGATACCAAAAGCATATTTGAGAAAGAGAGACAGAGGACTCAAAAGAAATAAAATCTGCCTTGTCAGTTAAAATTCCTCTATCCCCTAAAAAACATTAGTGCATTTACCGCTACTGGCAAGATTTTGATGCAAGGATTTTCCTTTTCAATAAAATGGTTTAGTCTTTCAAACCATAAGAGATGTGAAAGTTCACTTTAATAACATCAACCATCTTGACTAGAGTAAAATGTTATCATAAAAAAATACCCCAAAGTCCCTAGTCAATTACTGTTAGTTATTAAAACTGACAGTTATTAAAAATAGTTTTCAAACTATAGTCATTCAAAACAACTGTTAAGAAGTGGAAGTTAAACCTTTCTGAGTATCAGGATTCTGGTTCCCCTTCTGCCACAAATGGTGATGGTTAGGTTTAAGTTTAGATTTTGACACAATGAAGCATGATGATTTTCTGCTCCTTGTGGTATGATTTTAGCATGAGATTGTTCCTCTTTTCTGCTGTATCGAATGAATGATAACTTGTGTGAGGAAGGAGGTGAGCTTAGTCAGCACTTATGCTTATACCATGTTGATGATGGCAGTGGAGAAATGGTTCCTTAACTTTCAGTTGCAAATAAATAAAGTTATAAGATCTCACAGTATCAAGTGATCTTAAAGTTCTGGAACTGAGAACCTTTCTAGATACTTCAGACTAAAAGTTAAATAGAGTGTTCTGATTAAATAGGAAGATAAGACCACACTTATATTAGGTTATAATTATAAATAGAAGTAAGAATTTTATCAAATTATACATTAAAGCCTTTTTTCTTATAATTTTTAAGTGCATTTCATATCTAAACATATGTTAGGAAATAGTAGATAAGAGTAGACTTTCTAAAACTGTTGCATATCAAAATAATAAAAACAGATGATTAATGGTTCCTATTTTGATTTTAGGGGTAAGGATACTTTACATTGAAACCTGCTGATTTAAACCTCTGAATGAAGATCTCTAACTAATCGTTTATCAGGTTTCATTGTATCCTTTCCTCCTTTTCTTCTTTGCATTTTTTCTTTCCTTTTTGTTTCTCCTTCCTTCTTTCTTTCTATGATAATCAATCATCTTTAAAGTAAATCCATAATTCTGAACATTTAAAGTCATAATCATATTGTCACCATGCATGTAAAAGTGATTATCCATATAATGTTGTCAAATTCACTGTCTGGTGGTTCTAATGTGCTTGGCAATGATGTTGAGGGGGTGACTTGATCATTAATTAGCAAGAAATGTAAAACATATTAAGAAAGTGAAACTTTGAGCAATAACAATAATTAAAATAAGAGAATGCTATTAAATATCACATGTAAGTAGTTTCAAAAACATCACCTCATTTACACAAACCTCTCAGGTAGGTATAATTCAATAAAAATTGCAGATGAGAAATTTTGGGGAGCACTTACTGCCTACCTCGTTTTTCCAGATGCAGAGACCCATATTAGAGTAACCCCCGGGCACTAACAACCTTACTCCTGGGGAAGTAATGTATTTTGTCCCTAAGTCATGGAGAAAGAATTGGTTTTGCCCACTTAAGCTTCTTTCTTCCACCTTTCGTATGAGATCTGATTGTCTTTAGACAGGGTGGATTCTCATCAGCAATTTTGGTGATGGAGACATTTTGCTTAAAGGCATCATTCTCAAGGTTGCAGGCTTGTAGCTATACAGTTTTGCCTATGACCAGACCAGTCTGTCTAGTCCAGCCATGACAGGTGGTGGTTGGGGATGAGGAATCACAACCACTGTCTGCCTGCACCTTAGCTATAGCTTACAAAACCTTTATTAGTAGCATAAGGGCTTTTTTGATCTCCATATTCATGATACCTATCCTGTCTAACTTATATTCACATAGAAAAAAGGATGAAAGATGAGATTTACTGACATTCTTATCCCCCAAATTCTAAAAATTGGGTCTCAGAGAAAGGATTGTTCCAGGTCACATATATAAGTGACATAACAATTGTAGCAGTGGAGACTATAACATGTTTTATAGAGATTCTAGGAGGAGAAAGATTGACCTGGGCCAAGTTCAGTGGTTATTAAGTGGTGACCAACAATATCCAAGTGGTGATGTCTCAGCATCTCCTGGGAGTAAGGAAAAGGTTGAAAGGAGGAGGTGAGCAGCAAATGCAATTTTATCTGTTGTCTACATTACATATGGAAAGCTTATTCACTACATATATTATTTATTTTGAAACCAAGAAACTTGCCATTTTACAAACTACTTTTTAAAAGTGCTCTGGACAGGAACAATTAATGAAAATTGTTGGAAGAAGGAAGACTTGGTGGCCCTCAAGTGCTCATTGTTTTTCAGGATTTATTTATATTTTATATGTACTATTAAGAGTTGCTTACATTGCTTTTACAGAAGCCCTGCAAACATCAGGACTCACCTAGACAATACTTCTATCTTCAAAAAGTTACAATCCAGAGGAAGTACAGATATAAGAATGAATTATCTTATATCTTTAAGCATTTTAAAAAATTCAACAAGAGGTAATTATAGATACTGAAGAATCAGAGGCCTGATATTGCTGCACCAAAGGAACTCTGGCCTCCTTTTTTCTTTTTTATCTTTTTAAGGTTTATTATGTTTATATTTATTATTACTTAGTTTTAAATATATGCTTGCAACTTTCTAACAGGTACCTCACTGAAGAGTGTATCACTGACATTTTCCATATTACACTTGCACTATGGATATATGAATGCCAGTTAAATGATATTTTCTGACACACATTTTGTTATATACCCAACATCTCTGCTCTCAGTGGAGTTCTGTTCCTTCTTTATATCACTTCCTCAATACTGCATTCTACCCACATCTGCTCATGTCTACTCACAGCTGCAGTCAGCCACCCCAGAGAATGTTCAAAGCTTGGGAAAGTCTGTGATTAAAAGGGTTGAAACTGAGAAGCTCCAAAAATGCGTGAAAAGTTTCCTTTTTCTCATGCCCAATTTCTAGAGTTGAGGTGGTATCTTTATCTCTTTGTGATGACCTTAGCATTCTAAGGTAACTTTTCTTTTAACAATAAAGTATGCATTTTATTTCCCCAATGAAGAGTGTTTATTAATGACTAGCATCCATAAGAAATGACTTATTTTTTATTTTATTTTATTCTTTGTTATTATACTTTATGTTCTAGGGTACATGTACACAATGTGCAGGTTTGTTACATATGCATACATGTGCCATGTTGGTGTGCTGCACCCATTAACTCATCATTTACATTAGGTGTATCTCCTAATGCTATCCCTCCCCTCTCCCCCAACCCCCTGACAGACCCCAGTGTGTGATGTTCCCCTTTCTGTGTCCAGGTGATCTTATTGTTCAATTCCCACCTATGAGTGAGAACATGCAGTGTTTGGTTTTCGGTCCTTGATAGTTTGCTGAGAATGATGGTTTCCAGCTTCATCCATGTCCCTGCAAAGGACATGAACTCATCCTTTTTTATGGCTGCGTAGTATTCCATGGTGTATATGTGCCATATTTTCTTAATCCAGTCTATCATTGATGGACATTTGGGTTGGTGCCAAGCATTGCTGTTGTGAATAGTGCTACAATAAACATATGTGTGCATGTGTCTTTATAGCAGCATGATTTATAATCCTTTTGCTATATGCCCAGTAATGGGATGGCTGGGTCAAATGGTATTTCTAGTTCTAGATCCTTGAGGAATCACCACACTGTCTTCCACAATGGTTGAAGTAGCTTACAGTTCCACCAACAGTGTAAAAGTGTTTCTACTTCTCCACATCCTCTCCAACACCTGTTGTTTCCTGACTTTTTAATGATTGCCATTCTAACTGGTGTGAGATGGTATCTCATTGTGGTTTTGATTTGCATTTCTCTGATGGCGAGTGATGATGAGCATTTTTTCATGTGTCTGTTGGCTGTAT
>NW_016807406.1:2172619-2188230 GCF_001698545.2 Rhinopithecus bieti | reverse complement strand
TTTTTTGAGACGGAGTCTCGCTGTGTCGCCCAGGCTGGAGTGCAGTGGCGCAATATCGGCTCACTGCAAGCTCTGCCTCCCAGGTTCACGCCATTCTCCTGCCTCAGCCTCCGAGTAGCTGGGACTACAGGCGCCCGCCACCTGGCCCGGCTAGTTTTTTGTATTTTTAGTAGAGACGGGGTTTCACCATGTTAGCCAGGATGGTCTTGATCTCCTGACCTCGTGATCCACCCACCTCGGCCTCCCAAAGTGCTGGGATTACAGGCTTCAGCCACCGCGCCCGGCCCTATCAATTCTTGTACTACTTTAAAGATGCATTCTTACTGTCTCCAGGTATCCTCTAATTTTGTGTTTCTATTTGCTTCATATAGTTTAGGTTATTAACTCCTAAAGGATAGGGCATATATTTTGAAACTTTTTTTCTCAGGACATTAGGAAGCTGAATAAATTACTTTTGATGGTTACTTTCCACAGGGCAAAACTTTTAAAATCCCAAGCTCCTGTTTTTTTTTCTAGTAAAAATAATAAAGTTTGTATCCCATTATACCATTTCTTCTTACATGCCAGAAGTCTAGTGAGGTAAATAAAAGGAAGGAAGGGATGGAGGGAGGGGCGAGAAAAAGACATACGAAGGAGGAGACAAGAAAGGAACAGAAAATAGGAGAGAAGAAGAAACAGGGAGGGAGGGAAAGAAGGAAGTAGGGAAAAGGAGGAAGTAAGGAAGAGGCACACAAAGGGAAGAAGAGAAGGAGGCACGAAGGGAAGGAGGGGAACGAACAGAGGAAGGAAGAGAACAAAACCATCAACAAAATCAAAACACTATGTGAACTAAGCCTTGCATATTTTAGTATCAAATGATCCTTGGATTTCGTTAACATGTGGTTCCATTTATTAAATGCAATTACAGCTATGCAGATAAAGCATGTTGATTCAGCTGTATGTATCCAAGGGCTATGCTAATGTTTTTCCAAATTCAAATAACAAAGCTCGTTTCTGAATGCCTTCTTTTTTTCAAACTCCACAAACAAATATTTAAGGTGCTTTGACTATTTCTACTAATTTTGTACCACATTAAGAAATATTATGTATTATGCTTTAAGATCGAAATGTGATGAATTTTCCAAAATTATTTTTAGGATAATATAATTTTTTATATTTCATTATCCAGAAATGTAACAGCTTCTTCTTAACCTGTCTTTCTTCCACTAAAATAAAAGGGTATGGGGTGGGGTTGGGAAAACTGGATAGTAAAAATTTTAAAAAATAAAAGTATATGTTGGCAATCCACAGGACAAGTATATTAAATAATATTTTTTCCCAAATAATTATTCAAAAAGCACAACTTAGTGACAAATTTGTCTGCATTTTAAAGTGAAAATGGAATCAGTCATTTGTGATTTCAGGTTAATGTTTAAAGTCTTTTCTTAGATCACAATTCAATTCAGAGTAATAGAAGGTAGAAAAACAATTTCTGTAAAACATCAGTATTAATAATGATACTGTACCATGCTAATTAACAGCTTCAATTTTTTTGAGTATTTAGCATACATTAGAAATTGTGCTTATTTATTTATAAGTATTTAGCTTGCAGTGACAATAGAGTCACTGAAATCACTGAGAGTATGTGTGGTACAGGGAAGCAATCATATGTAATTATTAAAATTGTATAAACTACTTTTACACTCATCCTCCTTGATTATCTCAACAATACTATGTGGTTGGCAGAGCAGATAGTATTTGTTGTAATTTACAGTGAGTGTCAGAGATATTAAATGATGACCTAAGATTCAGATTCAAGTAATGGTTCCTGAACACCAAAATATGCCATATGTTTTCCTAATTGCTTTTACATGTCCTACAGCATCCTGAAAGTAGTCCCGTGGAATAGGTTCAAAGAATTTTTTAACTTTCCCTATGTGCCATGACTCTAAAACTTACACATTCATTTTGTAAACTTAGAGCTTCTGGCTGTAGGTCTACAAAAAGACCTTGCCAATCATTATGTTATCAGTAATGATCATGCTGGATATTTAGCAGAATATACTAAAACTTCACTGTCTTGGAACATGTGCACTCAGATTAAGCACCATTAAATAGTGGTGAACGTGTCATGAAAAACCCCGAACTCTGATCCTCGTAAGTACAATTTTGTTTAAGTCCGTGAGTGATTGCCAATGTGTTTATTTCTTTACCTCCAAAGAATTTAGTCCATCCTGATGCAAACTCTTTTGTGGGGCGGAGGGCTTAACAGGACTCTCATTGGACAACTGGGTCAATGGGCACTGCAAAATGAGCAGCCGTACTTCTTAAACTGTCGCTAGCTACACGACTACTAATTTGCTCATTATTACTTTGGTGCATCAAGTGATACTTTTTTGGCTTGAAATAGTTAATGATTCTCCTGATTGCCTTATTTTCTCTTCGGGAATACTCTTTACTGGGAGAAGCTGGCTGAATGCAAAATATTGACTCTCCTCATTGAAGATACCTAGGGATTTGCAAAAGAGCAATTTATCCCTCTTCTGTCTTATGCTGAGGGAATTACAGGACATGGAATAACTGGATTTGAATCCATACAATATTGTTATTATTCCTTCAGCTGGCTTTTGAGGGGTCAGTGGAGCCATAGAACAGTGAACACACTTAAAAATACAATGTTAAAAGCAAAGCCTATTTTACTTGAAATGAAGTTAATGAAACTATTTTGAAAGTGAATGGCTTATTTTTTGACTTATTAAAGAGAATATAGGAAGCAGCTTATAAACTTCATTTGAAACTTCAAGCTCATAATTCTAACAAAAAACAGTAATTGATGTACAAAATTATCTCACATTAGTCTAGCATGTAGATCTATTTTTTCAAATGTCTAATGGCCTATGTGTGAGTCAGTTGATAATTTTCTTGATTCAGTCCATTCTCACCCATCCAACATATCTTTGGCCAGTTATAATATATTGTGTCCTGTGCTCTTTTAAAGAAAATGCAGTTAGAAAAGGAAAATAAAAAAGCCATGCATATAGAAAATATATTTTTAAAATTTTACTTTGTTAGGAAATGTGGAAACAGATAATTTTGAAATGTCAAATTAAAATTTCTGGCCCACATATTGAATTATATCGCTACGAAAGTAGTTAATGGGGCCTTGGACTTTACTACTAAACTTACATATTCCTATGAAATCAAGAGTCCTTCTTATACCAGAATAAATATTTTGGGGCCACAGTGGCAAATTATAGATTGCATAGAGGACAATGGGTAGAATGGTGAAGGAATGGGAAACTAGTATATATGAAGAAAATTGAAAGAACTCCTAAGCCTGGCATCTCAAGTGATATTTGGACGAAGAAAATAACATGAAAAGATTCAGAGATACCTTCCTTTGCAGGGTAGGAGAAAGAAAATGGAAAGATTTATTGGTAGGGTAGGAAGAAAATCTGAAAAATAGTATCATGGAAAATTGGGAGAGGAGAAAGAAGCAAAAGAGAAAACAGCACACAGTTTGAAGGGCAGTAGAGGTAAAAGAGGATGTAGAATACAACGAATTCACTGGTTTGGTATTGAAAAGCTCAGTGAATTTTTAACAAAATGGTGGACATAGCAACCAAATAGAAAGTGATCAAGTAATACTTGATAAAGGAGAAATAAATCAGGGAGTACATAACTTCTTTCAAGATTTTACTGCAACTTGGAATTCACCTTTTAAAATTCATTACAAATTTGCCAAATAAGCAAAAGACACTTGTCACAGTGTTTTGACTAGAATGGCAAAAATGCTGCATTGTAACCTAAAAGTAATTTCTTCTCTTTATTATTGCACCATGAATGTGAAAAACTTTTTAGAACAATAGATCCTTTGTAATCTGAGATATATCAAGTGGATATACACACAGCATGTATTTGGAAACATCTGTTACTGTGCTTGCGTAGGTAATTACAGTAAAGAGGCCAAACTGTTCAAGAGCCCATCACCCTATGAATGAAAGAATAGTCAAATGTACCTCTCTATACCAGTTAGCTGACAAATGTTGTGCTTGATACCTGTTGCCTCCCTGATGTGCTGGCCACAATGGATGAGTGAGAACCAGCTTTTCCTTGACATTGTTGAACTCAGAGAGCACAGAATAATTTCAATGTAGTAACAAAAACTGACAAAATGTTTGAAGGTATTTAATCCAATGTCTTAATTGTACAGATAAGGAAACATGGGTTTCACAATGTTATATGAGGTATCTGAGGTCATTTACCAGGTTTGCAGGAAAGCTAGGAGTATAACCCACATATTGTATTTGAAATTCCACAACCATCTGGAAGCTGTTCATTTTAGCTGCCTTTCCTCTCTCAGTTTCTAAAATCAAATCAGCCTTCAGAAACCACAAGTTAATGTATGATTTGGCATAAGCATAAGGATGAGAAGGGGCAGGGATGTATTTGGGATAAAATGGAGTAGGAAACAGTCAAAGCATAGGGAATAATGTCATAAGTATAAACCAGGGCATACACATATGATTCAAAGACCTGAAACATGCAAAACCATACCAGTTAAAATGGAACTTGAGAAATAGAGGAAAAACACTCCATGTCTATGTCTGAAGGTATATTTATGTGCTTCCATTATGTACTTAGCCCTTACTAGGTGTGTTGGAGGATTCATGAGAAATACAAATCATAGTCTTTGCCTTCAAGATGAAATTTTATTCACTAAAATAATTACAGACAGGTCTTGCATAGCACTTATTAAAACTAAGTCCCTGTTGTATTGCTTTTTGCATATTGTCATTCACAAGTCTGTGATATAGAGAGGTACTATTACCTCCATTTTAGAGATGAGAAAACAAGGTAAAAAAGAAGTTCTATATCAGTTTCCTAGGACTACTATACAAAGTACCACAAACAGGGTGGCTTAAAACAATATAAATGTAATCTCACAGTTGTAGTGAGCACAGGTCTAAAATCAAAGTATCAGCAGGGACATGCTTCCTCTAAAATCTGTGGAGGAGAAGTCTTCCTTGCGCCTTCCTAGCTTCTCATGGTGACCTTCAATCCTTGATGCTCTTTGGCATGCAGATCCATCACTCCAGTCTCTGCCTCTGTTGCCACATGACATTCTCCCTGTGTGACTCTGTCTTAGACACCAGACATATAGGATTAAGGTCCCACCCTATTCTCTACTCCAGT
Organism: Rhinopithecus bieti; assembly: GCF_001698545.2. Classification (NCBI taxonomy): domain Eukaryota; kingdom Metazoa; phylum Chordata; class Mammalia; order Primates; family Cercopithecidae; genus Rhinopithecus; species Rhinopithecus bieti. The sequence continues at coordinate 2,183,055 of NW_016807406.1, read as the reverse complement.
ATGACTTCATCTTACCTAATTACATCTCCAAGGACCCTACTTCCAAATAAGGTTACATTCTATTAGGGATTAGAACTTCAACATTTCTTTTTGTGGGACACAGTTCAACCCATAACATGCACCTTATCCAAGTTTACTTAGCTACTCAGAGGAGAAGCCAACACAGTCTTTCCAGAGACTATGCCCTTAACTACTATGCCATTACATAACTAACTACTGCAACTAGGATCTTATGACTGTATACTGTAATACTTCAAAGATGTTGAGGCACTGGGGATCCAGTGAGGCACTGGGGGTTCACTGAGAGCATGAACAACTAGTTTAGTTGGAGCAGAGGGATGGCAAAAGCTCCTTTAGGAGGTGGGTATGTGAGGAGAAACACAGAGACTAGATTAAAAACACTGGAATAAAAAAAGGAAAGGCCATGGAAGAGAATACTATGTTTAGAATCCTATAATTGGAAAAGTTCTACGAAAGGAAAAATAACTTCAATGGTAGGCAAAAATGAGCCTATCCAATTTACCTGTATGTCTGCAATGTGTTTAACCTGCAACATAACCACACCTGAGATATTATTTATTCTAGATAGTTAACGTTTTTTTAAAGGAGGAAGGGTTTGGAAATGATTATCAAAGTAGAAATGACATTATAATTTGGAAATTGATAGATATGAAATCTAGTAATAGTAAACTGGGAATCTGAGCTAACCTTGCCACTGAGAACAACCAAAACATTGTGCATAAAAAAAAAAAAAGTCTGCTGAAAGACATTGGTAAGGCATAGTAACAGTAAATAATTACTAAGCTAAGATCTGTGAGAAGACAGAAATTCACATAGGTGAGCCAGACATTTTGGCTTATTTTTCCTCTAGTAGTCATTTTGCAATTCCAGAAAAAAAAAAAAAAAAAAAAAAAAAAAACCATAAAAAACTGAGCAGGAATTCTGAGAATGCATCATATTTATGGGGACAATTGGAGGTTAGGACTCAACAAGGTTTGGGAGCTGAGTTAAATCTCCGTATGTGAGGTAGGTTCTAAGGCTGAACATTAAAAGTAAGGGTATAGCAGGAATGTACTAACTCCCATAGGGATTACAGCTCATCATTGCATCATCTCAATTGCTGAAATACTGTTAATAAAGTTCTACATTGCTAGTGTCCACAGAAGTCTGCCTGAAACAAACTAAGATAATTTCCGGAGAAAGATAGTATTAGCCTAGTTTACAAATTATTTCTACAGGTAATATTTTAAAGACATCTTTCAGGACAAAATAAAAAATAACCAGACATACAAACACACAAAATATCATAAAGTTAATAGTAGAAATACACAATAAAAACAGACACATATGCTCTAGATTTGGAGTGAATCAGATACAGATTTTAAAATAATGATGTTTTCAGCATTAAAAAAGGTAAAAGATGATGTTAAGAATTAAGACAATTAGGAAACATGAAAAACGAATTGGCAGACCAAAATCCTTGAAATTTTAGAATTTGTAAGCACAAAAAGCCAAATTAAGACCTCACCGGATTAGACACAGTCAACACAAAGAATAAAGGACTAGAATAGAGACTAGAACACACTAACCAAAATAATTCAAAGGTGGAAAAATCAGAATAAAGGTTAAGAGTCCAAGAAAAGTAAGAAAAATGAGATAGAAGTAATATTAGAGAATTTTTTAACACTAAAGAAAAATATGAGGTAATAAACTCAAGAAACCCCATGACTAGGCAGGATTAAAATAAATACAGACACAAACAAGCACAAAATGTAAGTACATCCTAATAAAACTGCTAAACCCTAAAGGCAGAGAAAAATCTAAAACAATTGGACTTCAACTAACTTTCCATTCTATCAATGGAAGACAGAGATAGCTTAATATCTTCAAAATGCTGAAAAAATAACTATCGCCTTGGAATTCTAAACCAAAAGAATACATTTTAAGAAAGAATACGCAATAAGAATACTTTTAGAAAAGCAATAATTGAGGGAACTTATTAAAAATAAACCCAAACTAAAAAATGCCAGAGGTTATTCTAAGCAGTAGAAAATTCTTCCATATGGACAGAAGGTGTTATGAGAATGTATGAAGAACAATGAAAAAGGAAAAGATGTGGGTAAATCTAAATAAATATTGACCGTAGAAAATATATATTCACGGCCGGATACAAGATAGCCGATGAGAAGCAGCTGCAGTTTGCGGCACTCATGGAGAAAAATGAAAAGGAGCAAGTGAATTCAACACCTTAAACTGAAATATCCACGTTTTCACATTGGGACTGACTAGACAACCCAACCCACAGAGATGGAAAAAACACGGGGTAAGGTGGGGCAATGGCCCACAGGGAGTAACATGGAACCAAAGGAAACCTCACCCCCAGCCAAAAGAATTGGTGAGTGATTTTGTGACCATGCCCAGGATACCACACTTTTCCCATGAACCTTTGTGACCAGTGGATCAGGAAATCCCCTCCTAAGCCCAGGCCATCAGAGCTTTGAATCTGATACACAGAACTGTGTGGAGTCTCAGCAGAGCAGTCACTCAGGTACACAGAGACCCAGGAGTTTTACACACTCTGACCCTGGTATACCCAGCAAGGCAGGAAATACATCTGTGCATACCCCTAGAAAGGGGCTGACTGCAGGGAGCAGGCAGCATTGTTCTGCAGACCCCACTTTCATGGCACCTCACAAATTAAGACCAACTGACTTGGAATTCCAGCCAGCCAACATCACCAAGTCTGCTGGAGTCCACTTGAGATGGATCCCAGTTCCTGTGGGAGAGGGGCAGCTACCATCTCTACAGTTCAGTAGATTCAGCTGTTCCAGCCTGCTGGTTGTGGAGAATACAAATGGTCCAGACAAGGAAGGGTGCCCCACAACACAGCAAAGCTGCCTTGCCAGATTGTGGCCAGACTGCTTCTTTAAGCGGGACCCCAATCCTTTCCTCCTCACTGGGTGGTGCCTCTCTGCAGGGGCTTCGGCCACTCCAGCAAGGGTTCTGTGGACAGAACTCTGATCTCTCCCTGGGATGGAGCTCCTGGGGGGAGGGGTGGCTGCCATCTCTGTTGTTCAATAGACTTAGCCATTCCATCCTGCCAGTTATGGAGAATACAGACAGTCCAAACAAGGACGGGTCCCCCACCACGCAGCAGAGCTGCCTTGCCAGGTTGTGGCCAGACTGCTTCTATAGGCAAGAGCCAGATCCACTTTTCCTCACTGGGCAGGTCCTCCCTGCAGGAGCTTCAGTCACTCCAGTCAAGGTTCTATGGATACCGCTATTATTTCTTCCAGGGATGGAGTTCTTGGAGGGAGGGTGGCTGCCATCTCTGTGGTTTTGTCAACTCAGCCACTCTAGCCTGCCAGCTTTGGAGAATACAAGTGGTCCAAAGAAGGAAGGGTCTCCCCACAATGCAGCACACCTGCTCTACCAAAAAGCAGCCAGACTGATTATCTCGGCAGGTTCCTGATCTTGCTCCTCCTGACTGAATGAGACCTCCCAATGGTGATCCCCAGTCAGCTCCTACAGGCATGTGTTGGCTGGCAAAAGGTCAGTAACCCCTGGGATGGAACTTTCAGAGAAAGGAGCTGGCTTCCATATTTGCTGTTCTGCAGACTTCACTAGTGATACTTCTAGATACTGGGTAAAAAAAGGCAACTGATATCTGAAGCGGACCCCCAGCAAATTGCAGCAGCCCTAGGGTAGAGTGGCCTGACTGGTAAAAGAAAAACAAAAAACAGAAGACAACAACATCAATTTTAAAAGACCTCACAAAAACCTCATTTGAAAGTGAGCAACCTTAAAGATGGAATGTAAATAAACCCACAAAGATGAGAAAAATCAATGCAAAAGTGCTGAGAACTCAAAGAGGCAGAGGGCCTCTTCTCCTCCAAATTACCATAACACCTCTCTAGAAATGGCACAGAACTAGGCTGAGTCTGAGATGGCTGAACAGACAGAAATAGGCTTCAGAAGGTGGGTAATAACAAACTTCACTGAGCTAAAGAAGCATGTTGTAACCCAGTGCAAACAAGCTAAGACTAATGATGAAACAATACAGAACCTGATAACACACAACTACACGGAAATTGAACAAACTGCTACTGAATGACTCTTGGGTAAATAATGAAATTAAGGCAGAAATCAAGAAGTTATTTGAAACTAATGAGAATAAAGACACAATGTACCAGAATCTCTGGGAAGCAGCTAAAGCAGTGTTAAGAGTGAAATTTATAGCACTAATTGCCCACATTGAAAAGCTAGAAACATCTCAAGTTAACAACCTAACATCTCAACTAAAAGAACTAGAGAACTTAGCCGGGCCCGGTGGCTCACGCCTGTAATCCCAGCACTTTGGGAGGCCAAGGTGGGAGGATCACGAGGTCAGGAGATCGAGACCATTCTGGCTAACATGGTAAAACCCCATCTCTACTAAAAATACAAAAAATTAGCTAGGCGTGGTGGCGGGCGCCTGTAGTCCCAGCTACATGGGAGGCTGAGGCAGAAGAATGGCGGGAACCCAGGAGGCGGAGCTTGCAGTGAGCCGAGATTGCACCACTGCACTCCATCCAGCCTGGGAGACAGAGCAAGACTCTGTCTCAAAAAAAAACAAAACAAACAAACAAACAAACAAAAAAACTAGAGAACCAAGAGCAAACAAACCCCAAAGCTATCAGAAGACAAGAAGTAACCAAAATCAGAGCTGAGCTGGAGATAGGTGCACCAGAAAACCCTTCAAAAAATCCATAAATCCAGGAGCTATTTTTTTTTGAAAAGGTTAATAAAATACATAGAACACTAGCTAGCCTAATAAAGTAGAAAAGAGAGAAGAAGCAAATAAACACAATCAGAAATGATAAGGGAGATATCCCTACTGACCTTGCAGGAAAACAACCAACCATCAGAGAATACTATAAATAACTCTATGCACATAAACTAGAAAATCTAGAAGAAACAAATACATTCCCAGACACATATACCCACCCAAGAATAAATCAGGAAGACATCAAATCCCTGTATAGACCACTCACAAGTTCTGAGGCAGGCCTACTAACCAAATAAAGCCCCATACCAGACAGATTCACGGCTGAATTCTACTGGAGGTACAAAGATGAGCTGGTACCATTTCTACTGAAACTATTAAAAAAAAAAATTAAAAAGGAGGGACTCCTTCCTAACTCATTCTATGAGGCCAGCATTATCCTGATACCAAAACCTGGCAGAGATACAACAACAAAAACTTCAGGCCAATATCCTTGATGATGATCAATGAAAAAATTTGCAATAAAATACTGGCAAACCAAATCCAGCAGCACATCAAAAACCGTATCCACCATGATCAAGTTGGCTTCATCCCCAGGATGCAAGGTTGGTTCAGCCTATCCAAATCAATAAATGATGTTCATCACATGAACAGAACTAAAAGTAAAAACCACATGATTATCTCCATAGATGCAGAAAAGGCCTTTGATAAAATTCAACATTGCTTCATGTTAAAAATCTCTCATAAACTCGGTATTGAAAGAACATATCTCAAAATAATGAAAGCCATATATGACACCCCACAGTCAATATTATACTGATTGGGCAAAAACTGGAGGCATTCCCTTTGAAAACCAGCACAAAACAAGGATTCTCTCTTCTTACTACTCCTATACAATATAGCATTGGAAGTTCTGGGCAGGCCACTCAGGCAAGAGAAAGAAATAAAGGGTATTCAAATAGGAAGAGAAGAAGTCAAATATCTTTGTTTGCAGATGACATAATCCTATATCTAGAAAAAACCTATTGTCTCAGCCCAAAAGCTTCTTACACTTAAAGCTCCCTAAGTTGATAAGCAACTTCAGCAAAGGCTCAGGATATAAAATCAATGTGTGAAAATTGCTAGCATTTCTGTACACCAACAACAGGCAACCAGAGAGCCAAATCATGAATGAACTTCAATTTACAATAGCTACAGAAAGAATAAAATACCTAGGAATACAGTTTACAAGGTAAGTGAAGGACCTCTTCAAGGAGAACTACAAACCACCGCTCAAAGAAATTAGAGAGAATACAAACAAATGGAGAAACAATTCATGCTCATGGATAGTAAGAATCAATATCGTGAAAATGGCCATACTGCCCAAAGTAATTTATAGATTCAATGCTATTCCCATAAAAATACCAAAGACATTCTTCACAGAATTAGAAACAACTATTTTAAAATTCACATGGAACCAAAAAAGAGCCCATATAGCCAAGACAATCCTAAGCAAAAATAATAAAGCTGGAGGCATCACACTACCTGTTTTTAACAACAACACAGCAACCAAAACAGCATGATACTGGTACAAGAAGAGATACATGGACAGACCAATGGAACAGACTGGAGAACACAGAAATAAGACCAAACAGCTGCAACCATCTGATCTTCAACAAACTTGACAAAAACAAGCAATGGAAAAAGAACTCCCTATTGAGTAAATGGTTCTAGGAGTGCTGGCTAGTCATATGCAGAAAATTGAAACTGGATCCTTTTCTTACACCATATACAAAAATTAACTCCAGATGGATTAAAGATCTAAATGTGAAACTCAAAACTATGAAAACCCTAGAAGAAATTCTAGGCAATATCATTCAAGACATAGGCATGAGCAAAGATTTCATGACAAAAGCACCAAAAGCAATTACAACAAAAGCAAAAATTGACAAATGGGATCTACTTAAACTGAAGAGTTTCTGCACAGCAAAATAAACTATTATCAGAGTAAACAGATAACCAAAAGAATGGGAGAAAAATTGGCAATTTATCTATCTGACAAAGGTCTAATATCTAGAGTCTACAAATAACTTAAACAAATTTACAAGAAAAAAATCAAGCAACCCCATTAAAAAGCACGCAAAGGACATGAACAGGTACTTCTCAAAAAACGATATACATGTGGCCAACAAACATATGAAGAAAAGCTCAACATCACTGACCATTAGCAAAATGGAAATCAAAACTACAATGAGATACCATCTCACACCACTCAGAGTGGCTACTATTAAAAAGTCAAAAAACAATAGATGCTAGGAAGGTTGAAGAGATAAAGGAATGCTTTTATACCATTGATGAGAGTGTAAATTAGTTCAACCATTGTTAAAGACAGTGTGGTGATTCCTCAAAGACCTAGAGGCAGAAATAACATTTGACCCAGCAATCCCATTATTGGATATATACCCAAAGGAACGTAAATCATTCTATTATAAGGATACATGCACGCATATGTTCATTGCAGCACTATTCACAATAGCAAAGACATGCAATCAACCTAAAGGACCATCAATGATAGACTGGATAAAGAAAATATTGCACATATACACCATGGAATACTGTGCAGCCATAAAAAGGAACAAGATCATGTCCTTTACAGGGACGTGGATGGAGCTGGGAGCAATTATCCTCAGAAAACTAAAGCAGGAACAAAAAAACAAATACCGCACATGGTAGAGAACACACACTGGGGCCTGTCAGGGGAGCAGGGGAGAGCAGCAGGGAAAAATAGCTAATGGATGCTGGGCTTAATACCTACGTGATGGGATGACCTGTGCAGCAAACCACTATGGCACATGTTTACCTATGTAACAAACCTGCACATCCTCCACATATACTCATGAACTTAAAACTTAATATAAATGTTGAAAGAATATATATATATATAAGTGAATATATAAAAATACATTTGAATAATTATTAATATCTATTATATATTATTATATAATTATATAGTTAATATATATAATTAAATATAATTAATATATATTAAGTGAATATATATATTCACTTAAAATACATGACAACACTAGCATGTAAGGCAAGTGGATTTCATGTATTCTAAGGTCTTGGCACTATCTTTAGAAAAATATCAGTCTTAGACTTTGATATGTCAAAGAGCCATGTTGTAATTTTTATAGGAAATGGAGGGGGTGGAAAGGGTGAAATACCTTTTTTTCCTCATTAAAAGAATCACGGTCAGCACTCTGCAACAAAAGACAGATTCAAAAGAGAAAAGCAGAACAGATTTATTCAACCAAATTTTACATGACATGGGAGCCTTGAAAAATGAAGACTCAAAGACACAGAAAAAAAGTACTCATTTTTATGCTTAGCTTCCATGATGAATGGATAACCAGGTAGAAATATGTTTGGATAAAAAGGCTGTTATCTAATGTTAGTAGACCGAATGGAGGAAACCTAGCAAGGCTTGTCTGTTTACATTACTTTTTGCCTCTCTATGTAGCACTATTTTTTCTCTCCCAGGCATAGGGCAAGACCCCTCTGAAATCAGGATCTTACGACCTACTAACAGACAAGGGTAGGTCAGATGACTTCTTTATGGCTGGCTCCTAGATAGAAAAGCAGGGAAAAGTTAGAGTCACATTTTAATTTTCATGGCTAGCTTTGCAGGAAGGGGGTTCTGGTTCCTATGAACTACCTTGGGGAAAGATGGATTCTAGTTTCTACGGCTTGCTTCAGGGGAAAAAGAAGAGTGAGAGCTAGGAGGGCAGGGGAAGGTCAGAGAAAGACTTTGTTTCTGAGGTTTCTTCTGAGGCCTTTACTTTGGTATATCATTTTATGGGCCCCAGCATAACTAATAAAATTATGAGTATAATCTTTACACTAACAGAAGGAAATGGAATAATAAAAATTTAATAAAAATCAATAAAAACAAAAAAGCTACAAAGAGAAGGAACATAAATATAGAAGTATGGTTTATTAAAATACAAATGTGTCAATATTTACATTAAATATGAATGAATTAAATATTTAAAAGACAATAATATTCAAACAAAGCTAATAAAAATCAAAACTGCACTCAATAGTAATTACAAGGCCATATTAATATATATGGAAATGTTAAAAGTAAAAAGGTAAAAAATATTTATCATAAGAACAATAATAGGAAAAAAGCTGATAAAGCCATATTAACAAAAGAGAAATTAGACTGTAAGACAAAAAGCATTTTAACGATAATATTGGTATTTTGTAAAAATAAAAATGTTCAAGTAACCAAAATTCATATAAGCACTAAATTTTCATAATTTAAATATAACCTCAAAAAATAAAGTAAAATTTATTAGAACTTCAAGAAGAAATACACATATTTATGTCATTAGTGGAGAGATTTCTATACCTTCTGGAGCTAGTGATATAAAAGCAGACAAAAGAATCAATAAGGAAGCCGGGCATGGTGGCTCACACCAGTAATCCCAGAACTTTGGGAGGCCAAGGCGGGTGGGTCAGGAGATCGAGACCATCCTGGCTAACACGGTGAAACCCCGTCTCTACTAAAAATACAAAAAATTAGCTGGGCTTGGTGGTGGGCACCTGTAGTCTTAGCTACTTGGGGGGCTGAGGCAGGAGAATGGTGTGGACCTGGGAGGCGGAGCTTGCAGTGAGCCGAGATCACACCACTGCACTCCAGCCTGGGCAACAGAGTAAGACTCCATCTCAAAAAAAATCAATAAAGATATAGGAGAAATCTTAGTAATTAGGTTTTCTATAACAGTTCTCGATAGAAAACTATACCTATTAGCTGCAGAATACATATTCTTTTCAAGTACGTGCAGAACTTTTTAAAAAATTGGCCTTGCGATAAAGTGATCATGGTGTAATAAAACTAGAAACTCCTGAATAAAAGAAAAGCAGAGGTTCTTATACTTTAAAAAATTAAGACATCTACTTTTTAATAGTTTATTAGTGCAAGATAAAATTATGAGAAAATTAAGAAATATTATTTACTTAATAAAAATGATAATATTACATATCAAAGCTTGTCACATGCAGTTAAAGCTGTACTTAGATGGAGACTTTTAAATCTACATGCATATATTAGAAAATAAGATAAACTGAAACTCAATGATCTATTTAAAGGATTTAAGAACATCAAATTATAATTAAAGGAGGAAATAATAGAAGAGTAGAAAATTAATACAACAGAGTAGAGTCTTAGAGAGGATCAAAAAATGTAAAAGCTGATTATTCGATAAGATTACTAAAACTGTTAAATTTGGGTAAGGATGATAAAGACTGATCAAAAGTAAAGGAAATATTATTAAAAAAACTTTCTGCAAATACTGCATATTCAACAATTTTTATGAAACACATAAAATTCTAGAAAGACTCAAGGTACCAATACTGACAATAGGAAGAAATAGAAAAATAAGATAGACTTAAGCTATTAAATAAATTGAATTCATAATACAAAACCTCCAAAACAAAACCCTAGCCCTATCTGGCATCAGTAGTAAAATCTACTAAACATTTAAAATGGAAATATGACCAATATTACCCATACTCTCCCAAAGCCTAGAAAACTTTCTAACCTATCTTAAGCTGTTGATAAAACCGTGGTAACAAACAGGACAAGGACATTACAAAAAAAAAAAAAAAAAAAAAAAAAAAAAAA
>NW_016807406.1:2136711-2172180 GCF_001698545.2 Rhinopithecus bieti | reverse complement strand
AAAAAAAAAAAAAAAAAAAAAAAAAAAAAAAAGATTAATTTTGGAAACAAACATCTAATTAAAAGCCAAAAGTAGAAAATAAAAAGTTAAATACAGTTTGAAATACACACACACACACACACACACACACACACACGTATATATACATGTGTTTTTAAAGGATTATCCATCATGAACAAACTTGGTGTATTCTAGAATATAAACTGGTTTAACATTTGGAAATCAATGAATGTAATGCATTAAAAAGGAAAAAATCTATGATGATCTCAATAAACGCATATAAAACAGATATTTGAAATCCATTTATAGTTAAACAATTTTAGAAAATGAAGAATGTAGAACATTTTTATTTAACTTTTACTTTCAGATACACACATGCAGGTTTGTTATATGGTAAACTTGTGTGATGAGGATTTGCTGTACAGATTATTTCATCACCCAGGTTTCAAGACTAGTACCCATTAGTTATTTTTCCTGATCCTCTGCCTTCTCCCTCTCTTCATCTCTGATAGGAGGAAAGTAGAACTTTCTAAAACCAACAAATAGTATATAAATAATACATAACTAATAGCAAAGTGTTGGGTTGAAAGTTTTTAGATCATAATAATTTATAGTTGATTACCATGCTTATTATTTCTACTCAACATTACACTGGCGGTCTTAGCCAGAACAATAAGGCAAAAAATTTAAGAACTGAAAAGGAAGAAATGAAACTGTCATATTTGCATATGACACGCTTATGTACATGGAAGATGCAAACTAATCTACAAAACAATTAGACTACATGATGTAGCAAGTTTGCTAAATACAAAGTCCATATACAAATTTAATTAAATTTTCACTTAAAAGCAAAAAGATATTTAGATAATAATGTAAAAGGATACCATTTATTGGAGCACCAAAATATCAACTAAGAATAAATTATTTTTTTAAAAAATATTTAAGACCTTTAGAAAGCTACAAAACATTAATTAGATACAAATTTAAGAGGACTCTATGAAATAGTATAATATGTTTATGATTTGGAAGACTCGGTATTATAAAGTTATAATTTCTCTCCAAACTAACCTACATATTTAATTATATCCCAATACAAAACTCAAGAGATTTTATTATTTTCTTATATATTTATTTACTTATGTTTATTCTCGTGAAACCTGACAGTCTGATTCAGAAATTTACATACGAAAGAAAGACCAGTAATAACCAAGACATCAGTAAACCTGAATGGGCATACTCAAAAGAGAGCATCAAAAGGGCCAACACATATGTGAAAAATTTCTCATCTTCATTACTCATAAGGACCTGCAAATTAAAATCCCAGTTACTACTATGTATGACTGCATCAGGGTGGCTAAAATTAAGAACAAGACTGACACCACCAAGTGTTGGCAAAAAAGTAAATTAAAGATCTCTCATACTCCCTTGGTGGGAGTGTACATTTTCACAAACCTAGAAATCAGTTTGACATTATCTACTAAAGTTGAAGATTTGCATATGCTATGACTCAGTGATTTCAATCCTCAGTATATACGTAACAGAAATGTATGTATGCATGTATCTTATTTATATATCAAAAGTAACAAACTAAATGTCCACAACAGAAGAATGCATAATTAAATTGTGATATCTTGCTACATTATAAGAATAAAGCATTGAAAATGACTTTATATAGCCACATAAAATAACAAAGATATATTCACAAACCTATCATTGAGAAACAGAAATAAGGTCTGCATACTCTAAAGAAAAGCAGGAAAGTGACCATGATGTTAAGATAGTGCTTTCTTGGAAGCAAGACAGAGTGCAGCGATTGGGAGGGGTCTGAGGGGTCTTCTGCAGGTGCTGACAATTTTCTATTTTTTTTACCTGAATAATGATTATTTTTCTTTTTTCACTGTTTAATTGCATATATTTAATATATAGCACATAAGTGTTTTGATATACTTAGCCTGTGTACACTATACCTAATGTGTAGTCCTTTATTCCTCACCTCCCTCTCACCCTTTCCCCTGAGTACCCAAAGTCCATTGTATCTTCTTATACCTTTGCATTCTCATAACTTAGCTCCCACAAATATACGATGTTTGGTTTTCCATTACTGAGTTACTTCACGTAGAATAATGGTCTCCAATTCCATTTAGGTGGGTGCAAATGCCATTATTTTGTTCCTTTTTATAACCGAGTAGTATTCCGTGGTGTGTGTGTGTATATGTATGTATCACATTTTCATTATCCACTCATTGATTGATAGGCATTTGGGCTGGTTCCATATTTTTGCAATTGTGAATTGTGCTGCTATAAACATTCGTGTTCAAGTATCTTTTTTGTATAATCACCTTTTTTCCCTCTGGTAAGATACTCAGTACTGGAATTGCTGGATCAAATGGTAGATCTACTTTTAGTTCTGTAAGGAATCTCCACATTATTTTCCATAGTGGTTGTACTAGTTTACATTTCCACCAGCAATGTAAAAGTGTTCCTCTTTTAACACATGCACACCAACATCTATTATTGTTTTTATTTTTTAAAGGCCATTCTTTCAGTAATAAAGTGGTATCACATGGTAGTTTTGATTTGCATTTCCCTGATAATTAGTGATGTTGGGCATTTTTTCATATGTTTGTTGGCCATTTGCATATCCTCTTTTGAAAACTGTCTGTTCATGTCTTTAGCTAACTTTTTGATGGGACTGTTTGTTTTTTTCTTGATGATTTGTTTGATTTCCCCTAGATTCTGGATATTAGTCCTTTGTTGGAGGCATAATTTGCAAATATTTTCTCCCACTCTGTGGGTTGTCTGTTAACTCTGCTAATTATTTCTTTTGTTGTGCAGAAGCTTTTTAGTTTAATTAAGTCCCATCTATTTATCCTTGTTTTTGTTTCATTTGCTTTTGGGTTCCTAGCAATAAATTCTTTGCCTAAGCCAATGTCTAGAAGGGTTTTTTCAATATTATTTTCTAGAATTTTTATGATTTAAGATCTTACATTTAAGTCTTTCATTCATCTTCAGTTGATTTTTGTATAAGGTGAGAGATGAGGATCCAGTTTCATTCTTCTACATGTGGCTTGCCAAATATCCCAGCAGCATTTGTTAAATAGGGTGTACTTTCCCCACTTTATGTTTTTGTTTGCTTTGTCAAAAATCAGTTGGATGTAAGCATTTGGGTTTATCTCTGGGTTCTCTATTTTCTTTCATTTGCTTATGTGCCTATTTTTATACCACTACCATGTTGTTTTGGTGAATATAGCTTTATACTGTAGTTTGAAGTTGGGTAATGTGATGCCTCCAGATTTGTTATTTTTGCTTAGTCCTGCTTTGGCTATGCAAGATGTTTTTTGGCTCCATATAAACTTTAGGATTGTTTTCCTAGTTCTGTGATGCACGATGGTGGTATTTTGATGGGAACTACATTGAATTTGTAGATTGCTTTTGGCAGTGTGGTCATTTTCACAATATTGATTCTACCCATCCATGAGCATGGGATGTGTTTACATTGGTTTGTGTCAATATCATTGGTACCAATTCTTCTTTGAATGTCTGATAGAATTCAGCTGAATTTTTTGTCGGCAATTTGTTTATTACCATTTCGATCTCACTGCTTACTATTGGTTAGTTCAGGGTTTCTATTTCTTCCTGGTTTAATCTAGGAGGGTTGTATAATTTATTCATCTCCTCTAGGTTTTCTAGTTTGTGTGCATAAAGGTGTTCATAGTGGCCTTGAATGATCTTTTGTATTTCTGTGGTATTGGTTGTAATGTTTCCTATTTTGCTTCTCATTGAGCTTATTTGGATCTTCTCTCTTCTTTTCTTGGTTACTATTGCTAACGGTCTATTGACTCTGTTTATCTTTTCAAAAGAATAATCTTTTTATTACATTAATCTTTTGTATTGTTTTTTGTTTGTTTGTTTCAATTTCCTTTAGTTATGCTCTGGTCTTTTTATTTATTTTATTCTGCTGGATTTGGGTTTGGTTTGTTCTTGTTTCTCTATTTCTTTGAAGTCTTAGCTTAGATTGACTATTTGTGCTCTTTCAGACATTTTGATATAGGAATTTAGTACTATGAACTTTCCTTTTAATTCTACTTTTGCTATATTCCACAGATTTAGAAAGGTGTATCACTATTATCATTCAATTCAAAGAACTTTTAAGTTTTCATCTTGATTTCATTGTTGACCCAGTGATTGTTCAAGGGAAGGCTTGTTTAATTTCTATTTATTTGCATGGTTTTGAGCATTCCTTTTGGAGTTGATTTCCAATTTTATTCCACTGTGGTCTGAGAAAGTGCATGATGTAATTTCGATTTTCTTAAAATTATTGAAACAGTAGTAGACAGGATATTCTGCCATTATTGGGTAGGATGTTCTGTAAATATCTCTTAAGGCCATTTGTTCTTGGGTATAGTTTAAGTCCATTGTTTTTGTTGACTTGCTGTCTTCATAACATGTCTTGTGCTGTCAGTGGAGCACTGATGTCCCCCACTAATACTACGTTGCCATCTATCTCATTTCTTAGGTCTAGTAGTAATTGTTTTTATAAATCGGAGAGCTCCAGTGTTAGGTGCACATATGTTTAGGGTTGTGATGTTTTCCTTCTGAACTATTCCTTTTATCATAATATAATGTCTCTATTTGTCTTTTTTAATTGCTGCTGCTTTAAAGTCTGTTTTGTCTGATATAAATATAGCTACTCCTGCTTGTTTTTGGTTTCAATTCACATAAAATACATTTTTTCCACCCTTTTACCTTAAGCTTCTTATGTGTTAGGTGAGTCTCTGAAAGACAGCAGAAACTTGGTTGGTGAATTCATATCCATTGTGCCATTTTTCGTCTTTTAAGTGGAGCATTTAGGCTATGCATACTCAATCTTAGTATTCAGATGCGAGGTACTATTCTATTCATTGTACTAGTTGTTGCCTGAATACCTTTTTTTTTTTTTAATTGTGTGATTATTTTACAGGTCCTGTAAGGTTTATACTTTAAGGAACTTCTATTTTGGTATATTTTGAGAATTTGTTTCAAGATTTTGAGCTCCTTTTAGCAGTTCTTGTAGCGCTGGGTTGGTAGTGCTGAATTCTCTCAGCATTTGTTTTTCTGAAAAAGACTGTATCTTTCCTTCATTTATGAAGCTTAGTTTTGCTGGATACAAAATTCTTGACTGATAGTTGTTTTGTTTAAGGAGGCTGAAGATAGAGCCCCAATCCCTTCTAGCTTGGAGGATTCCTGCTAAGAAATCTGCTGTTAATCTGATAGGTTTTCCTTTATAGGTTACCTGATGATTTTGCCTTACAGCTCTTAAGATTCTTTCCTTTGACTTGACTTTAGATAACCTGATGATTATATGCCTAGGCAATGATCTTTTTGCCATGAATTTCCTGGGTGTTCTTTGAGCTTCTTGTATTTGGATGTCTTGGTCTCTAGCAAGGCCAGGAAAAATTTCCTTGATTACTCCCTCAAATATATTTTCCAAACTTGTAGATTTGTCTTCCTCGAGAATGCCAATTATTCCTTTGTTTGGTCATTTAACATAATGCCAAACTTCCTGGAGGCTTTGTTCGTTTTTGCTGTTGTTGTTGTGGTTGTTGTTCTTTTTATTTGTCCTTGCTGGATTGGGTTAACTCAAAAGCCTTGCCTTCAAGCTCTGAAGTTCTTTCTTCTACTTGTTCAATTTTATTGCTGAGACTTTCAAATGCATTTTTCATTTCTCTAAATGTATCCCTCATTTCCAGAAGTTGTGATTTTTTTAATCTATGCTATCTATTTCACTGAAGATTTTTCCTTTCATATTCTGCATCATGTTTTTGATTTCTCTAAATGGGACTTCACTTTTCTCTGGTGCCTTCTTGATTAGCTTAATAACCAACCTTCTGAATTATTTTTCTGGCAATTCAGAGATATTTTATCTTGGTTTGGATTCATTGCTGGTGATCTTTTGGGGGTGTTAAAGAATTTCATTTTGTCATATTACAGGAATTGTTTTTCTGGTTCCTTCTTATTTTGGTAGACTATGTCAAAGGGAAGATCTGGGGCTCAAGGATTGTTAATCAGATTCTTTTGTCCCATAGGGTACTCCCTTGATGTGGTGCTCTCCCACTTCCCCTAACACTGGGGCTTTCTGAGTGTCAAACTGCAGGGATTGTTATTTCTCTTCTGAGTCTAGCCACCCCACAGAGCTACCAGGCTTCGGGCTTGTACTGGGAGGTTTCTGCAGAGTCCTTTGTTGTGATCCATCTTCAAGTCTCTCAGTTGTGGATACCAGCACCTACTCTGGTGGAGGTAGCAGGGGAGTGAAGTGGACTCCCCAAGGCTCCTTGGTTGTAGTTTTGTTTAGTGTGCTGGTTTTGTGTCAGTTGTGTCAGCTGCCCTCTGGCTAGGAGGTAGCACTTTCAAGACAGCACCGGATGTCAGCTTACATCAGAAGGATACAAGCTTGCACTAAGGTCACCTGGATAAGTATTTGGGTTTCTCAGGAGGTGGGCAGTGCTATTGAGCTCCCAAGAGATTATGTCTTTTGTCTTCGGCTGAGAGGGCAGGTAGAGAAAGACCATCAGGTTGGGACAGGGTTAAGCTGGGCTTGCTGTGGCTACTGTGGGGCACGGGGTCTGAGTTCAGACTCTCCTTGGGCAGGGCTTGCTGTAGCTAATGTGGGGGTGGGAGTGTTGTTCTCAGGCCAGTGGAGTTATGTTCCCAGTGGGATTATAGCTGTCTCTGCAGCTTCATACAGGTCACCAAGGAAGTGGGGGAAGGCCCCTAGTGACAGACTTCATCCAGCTTCCACACAGCCTGAAAGGCCAGTGCACTCCCCCCGTGCCCCCGAAACAGCACTGGGTTTATTTACAGGCAGTTGTTGAGCATGGCTGAGAACTTTTCCCAGGCTACAAGCCTCCCTGCTGAGAAAGCAAACAGGGTTTTCAGGTTTCAGCCTCCCTGCCTACCACGGCTTCTGTGGCTTCTATGCTGGTATCTGCGCTCCTGGTTTACCCCCTCACCTAGAATCTGTCCAGGAAACTTAGTAACTTTGTTACAAAATTCAGCTGGAATTTTCCTTCTTTCTGTGTTCCTTCCCCAGTTCCACTGGCAGCCCACCCCAAAGAATTCTGTGAGACAAAGCCAGAAATGACTTCCCTGGGGGCTAAGAGTGCCCACAATGCTTCTCCTGCTGCTTTGTCTACCCCTGTATTTTGCTCAGCTCTCTAAATTCATCTCAGCTCCAGCTAAGGTCAAATCCTTCTCCTGGGATCTGAACCTTCAGTTTCCCCAGTGAAGATGTGTGTTCAAGGGTAGACATTCCCCGCTCACATTTTGGGCATTCAGTTTTTCAGCTGCCTCACAGAGCCTGCAGAGACAAGCTGCTTCCTTCAAAGGGTCTGTGGATTCTCTCAGGTTTCCTGATATGCCCCTGCAGTATTTCCTGGAGCAAGAGTTCACGATATGAGTCTCCACATGCTGCCCTATTCATCTGCCAGTTAGTCCTGCCTCCTATCTGCAGTTTTCTTTGCATTCTATTACTCATTTCTTAGTGTCAATGAGAGGATAAATTTGGATAGTATGATCCTACCTAGTATATTATAAGAATCTAATAAATATTAGGTATTATTTCATACAGTAGTTGTTACAAATCCTTGGGTCCGTGTAATCATTTGCCGAAAACTGACTAATTCTTTAATCATGGACAAGTCATTTTTACTGTCTGGATTTTGCTGTTTTTCTTTTTATTTCACAGAGACAAGGGGAATAAATAAGGTTTACTTCTGATAAGCTCTAAGGTTTATCTAAAGGTTTAGATCCTGATATGGTTCCTGTACCTTCTTCTTTTTATACTGACTCTAGTCACAAAGAGTGAATTTTTATTCACTTCTTTACTTTTGCATAATGTAAGCTTGCACATGGTTTAGTTACTTCAGGTATTTTCTCAGTTGTCTGTGTTACTCACATCAGTGTAATACAGACTCCACAACAGATCTGACATCTAATAGGCCCTTAATAAATTATTATTGAATTATTTTTCAAGGCTGATGTACCTAGGTAATAGAGACTATGTTATTTTAGTTTTAGTGTAGTGCTATACACACACCCATATCTATATCATCTATCTATCTATCTGTCTATCTATCTATCTATCTATCTATCTATCTATCTATCTATCTATAATAGTGACAATGCATTTAAAGTTTTACTTCATTTCATAGAAAGAATACCTATAAATTTGATCACATAAGGGATTAGATATCATGTAATACTTTATATTTCATAATGTACTTCATTGCTAGAGGTAGAAATCACATAGACAGAATAGCAATGTATTTCAGGTTATAGAAACAGTCTCATTTTACTTAGTTGAGCCCTTCCTCTACCGTATCCTCTACTCCAGCAGTCCCCAACCTTTTGGGCACCAAGGACCAGTTTTACAGGAGACAGTTTTTCCACAGACTGGTGGGGAAGGGAGGGATGGTTTCAGGATAATTCAAGTGCATTGCGTCTATTGTGCACTTTATTTCTATTATTATTAAATTGTAATAGATAATGAAATAATCATATGACTCATCATAATGTAGAATCAGTGGGAGCCCTGAGCTTATTTTCTTGCAACTAGAGAGTCCCATCTGGAGGTGATGGGACACAATGACCAATCATCGGGCATTAGATTCTCATAAGGGGCATTCACCCTAGATCCCTTGCATGTGCAGTTCACAATAGGGTTCGTGCTCTTATGAGAATCTAATGCTATCACTGATCTGACAGGGGGCAGAACTCAGGCGGTAATGAGTGTGATGGGGAGTGGCTGTAAATACAGATGAAGCTTCGCTAGCTTACCTGCCACTCACCTCCTGCTGTGTGGCCTGGTTCCTAACTAGGAGTAGTTAGGAGCTAGTCCACAGACTAGTAGCAGGGTTGGGGACCTCTGCTCTAATCCCCTGAAGTAAAGGGAAGATGACCACTCAAGTCCTGGCCTGAACAGGGAAGACCCAGATAGAACTGCCACACTACACAGCAACTTATTTTCACTTGGCTTGGTCCACTGCCAACTTTATCCTCCTCCTCCTTTGAACAGTGATCCTCTAAGAAAGCAGGAATTTCCTTGATACCTCTCCCTTGCAAAATGACATTGTAAAAAAAATGTGTTTCTTAAAATATTTGTCAATCAGCACATCATGCTTTGTGCCAAGAACTATATTAGTTACTATAACACATACATAATGAATTAAAATAATTAACCATTTAACATCACATTACAAATATTTTATAAGATAAAACTAATTTGATGATGATCTTAATATAGGCATTTTGATGTTCATAGATCCATGTTTACATGCAGAAGAACCCACAAACTGACTTTTAAACATTTAACTTTCATGGTGTCCTTAGTATAATAGTAGGTAGATCAAACATTAGACTTTTTGTATTGTGAAGATATGGATACTTCTACAAGTTCCTCTTTATTAGGAGATATTCCCTGATGTTGAATTGACTGCATTAGTGACTACTAGACCAGCTCTTTCAGATTCAAGCCTACAGAATCATACTGATAATAATATAATAAATGCACATGCATCAACCGGAACCATATTAAAAGTGCTCTCAGCAAGTGTACAGTAAAATAAATTTGGCTTACAGAAAATGTGATATTTGTTAAAATCATCTTACTTCTATGAGGCTATCTTACTCATCTGATCAACACTAAAATTTGCTCTGGGTCATATTTTGTTTGGAAGAAACAAGAAATAATCAGGTGTTAAACAATGAATAAGCAAACTAGCCATATTAACTAATGCTGATACTATTTTTGTGTCTTAAAGCATACTCATATGGCTTGAACTAAAATGAGTATTGGCTAAGAAAAAGACATAACCATGCTGATATACTGACACAATTTTATCTTTGGTCATTAAGCAGGCATTGTTAGTGCAATGGGCAATACAACAGTCATTGAAATATTTAACTAAATAAATATGTTAATGTAAGTGGTTAGCTCAACTCAGTTAATAAAGTAAGGTTTATAAGAATCTGTGCTTTAATGAGAAACATAGCACTGTGCTTTTCTAGAGTCACTGGTGAAACCAAATGCACCTTTAACTGTTACTATATCTATGTTGGTAAGGCTTTAATCATTTGATACCACCATAGTGATATGTATTTGAAGGGGTATAAATAAGAATTATATTGTATCAACTAAAGATGACAAGCTAATCCTCCATATGTATACCTTTCTCCTAGGAACCAACTAATAGTCTGTATTAGTGCCTAAAAAGTAAAAAAGTTCCATAGAGTAACTTGGAAGAAATTATGAAATGAATTTTTGGAGAAAATTGCATAGACTATCATTAATTGAGATAAAACAAATAATCCAAAATTCACTGCAGGCAAACGTGTTGGGAATATTTGTTGGTTTGGTTTTTGCCCCCATCCAGAATGTTTTCTCTCTACTTCTAGTAAATATGCCTTCTTTGTCGCTGATTAAAGCCAAATAGTTTCCCTTTGAACTGACTATTGAGTCTCAGGTGTAGAGACTGAACTAAGGAAAGCCAGTCACTCATCCATCCTCTGACTTCAGTGAATAGCCCAGAAATCATCACATCATTCACATCAGGTTACCCATAAACAAGGAGGCTCAATTTTAGAATTTTCAGTTTGAACCTTCCCTTCCATTAAACTAAATGCTGTGATGATAGAAAGTTGAAACGTCCAAGGGATAACATTCTGAGCCTACAGATGAACCCATCTCAGAGTCAAGGAATGCCTCACGGTAGCATCATTTGAACTCTCAATCAAGCCTTACCTAAGGTCAAATCTAAGCCTAGAGTATTCATCTTATATGGTTTGACTTACAATTTTTTAACTCTACAATGATATAAAACTGATATGATTCAGTAAAAATTATACTTACAGTACCAATTCAACCATTCTGCTTTTTACATTCAGTATAGTATTTAATAAATTAGATGAGATATTCAACATTTTATCATAAAATTGGCTTTGTTTTAAATGATTTTGCCCAATTGCAGGCTAATGTAAGTATTCAGAGCACATTTAAGATTGGCTAGGCTAAGGTATGATGTTCATTAGGACAGTTGTATTAAGTACATTTTTGACTTACAATATTTTCAACTTACAATAGGTTTATCAGGACCTCATGGTAAGTCGAGGAGCTCTTGTATTGAGTTACATGAACCAGCAAGATCTTTTTTCTTCTTTTTTCATCTGACTATAAGTTACATTGTCTTATGTTTTCTAGTGAAACAGTTCTGACCTATACTAAACAAAACAAAACAAAGATCTTTCTGTATGTGTCCTCAGCCTAACCCTAGAATTCCTCCAAGATCAGTGTAGTAGGTACCTGAAGGGAAGCCAAGAGTCAGAAGAAGTGGAGTACTGAAACCTACAAATGCTAGCTAGGAAGGCAGAGTGTGCCCGCACATCACAGGAAACTATAACACTCACCATCAGAATGGTTTATAAAGCAGTAGAGTGGAAATAAGGACTCAGCAGCAGCATCATGCTAATTAGTGAAGATCCTTTGTGCTCCAGTGATTTCAACCTCTTCCAAGGGGAAAGCTGTGTACCAGATATTTATAATATTTCTATTGGAACAACAGGAATATAGAAAAGACCTCTGCTCCTCACTATGTATTCTCCTCTAGCACTAATTATCTTTTACTTCCTACAGGCAGTTTTGCCAATATGGCAAAAATCAAACTACAGAAAGCCAAACTTTCATTTTTTTTGCATCTTGGAGTAAAAGTTCAGAGCACCATGTCTGAGGAAATCATGTCAATGAGGAAAGCTTGAGTAACTCTGACCCCAAAGATTGCAGAAAACAGAGTCAGTTCATCATAAGCAAAACTCTGAAAATTCTCCCTGAACCCAGAAGTAAAAGAAAAAGATCAGTAAGACAAAGTAATGGGAGTATAAATTTATCAGTCAATAAACATAGAATAAGTATTCAATCAGTAGAACAAAGTAAATAGAAGAGAGAAGTAGAACACAGAGAAACAATGGAAGGAATATTTATCTAGCTAAAGAAAGAGGGATGTTTTCAGATTGAAAATGTATAGGGAGAAAAAAAAAATCAAGAGATCCAATTAGATATTTAAAAGGGGATAAAGATCTGCAATCATTTAAAGGGAAAAGTTTATCAAATAAAAAAATAAACAAGGTTGTACAGTAGACTTTTAAAGTATTAAATGCAAGAGGATAGTAAATGGTTTACAGAGTTTGAGTTGGGGAGAAGGTTTATCCTAAAATTCTATATAAATTTAACTTTCACTGATGAAAGAGGAAAACATTTTCACACACGCCAAGACTAACTGGTATTTAATGGTCCTCCCAGGGAAAATAATTATTCAAAAATACAAACAAACCTATAAAACTTTTAAAAGTTTGAGCAAGAGACAGCAAAGTATAAAAGAAGTAATAATTATAAAACTGGTAAAATTGAACAAATTTCCAGAACTGATATTAACATATCTTGATATCCAGTGAAAATGAAATAAACCTAATCTTAAAAATGTGTAAAATCTTATAAAGTCATGAATAATATCAATCTAAATCTTAGGAAGTTATAAACAAAACAGAGAAGGGATACAACAGAAAGGGGAAGTAAAAATTTTGATATTCGATCTCATGTTAGTTTACTCAATGTATAAAGGATAAGTAATCCTTTAGGTTATGAAAAGAAACAAGATTAAATTATCCATAGCTTTCATATATAAATATATATGTATATACACATACATATACATGTGTTTTAATGAAAATAACACAAAAATAATATACACAAATGTCAGATCAGTAAAGACAAGAGGAAGAGAGTTTTGAAATCTATAGCAAACAATGGGGAAAATATATGTAAAAGTACAGAACCATTTAGAACAGTGAAAATAAGCAAACTAGAGAGAAGAAAATTCAAATAAAAGTGAGGTTATATACAATGTAAGATTTGTTTCAATCTAAAAATCACATCTAAAATACAAGTACCACACCAGGCATAAAATTTTATGGAAATTATCAGTTCTAGAAAAGCCAAAAGCAACCTATAAACTAGCAGCAATAGTAATATTAATAATGCTATATCTTGCTGTGAATATTACATATAAGCATGTATATACCACAGTCATATATAATACTTTCTTCACAACGAATATGCAATATTTTCCATTGCTAGTTGCTGTATATAAAATTTATTCATATATATACCATTAATGAATACTTTTTCCAATTTTAGAATGAAAACTGTACAGCAAAACTTTTATAAATATTCAAAATAACCTTCAAAGTAATAGCAAAAGGATAAACAAAATACGGTCACTTACAAACTGATCCCCAAACTACTCACCTATATAGCTAAGGGAACTCATTTATTGTATGTCTACTATGTGTCAAGAATACACAGCAAAGTCAAAATCAAAACTATAGATACCAGACTATTCATAAAATAATGACCATTATACACACACACACACACAAACACACACACATAGATAGATAGATAGATAGATAGATAGATAGATAGATAGATAGATAGATAGATATAGATCTTTGCAAAGAAGCCAAGGAAGTACAGGAAGTTCATACCTTTTGATGCTTTTGCTATGAAATGAAGGTAATTAAAATAAGTGACTAAAAATTCAACTCATTAAGCTAGATGTAAGAGTTACACTTCTTGGGAACACAGGGGAATGGGATTAATGGCAATTTATGGAGAAGTAGAGAGTTATATATCAAAGAGGATCCTCTTTTATTGAGTAAAAGTTGTGAAGCATATTTACTCAATATAGAGACAGTACCACTAAAATCAGAAAAAAAAAACACAAACTTTTCCATTTTTACTACTAACACATAAAATTATTCTGAAACCTTCCAGTATATGTCATAAAATAGAATTTGACATCTGAAATTGTATTTTAATTTTTGCATATGATCTTAGTAAATTGCTGTGAAATCAAAGATACATAATTTTAAAACTCTAAACATAAACATATAATTCAGTAAAGTGACAGCACAAATAACTACACATATTACAAACCTACTGCTTTACGTTATAACAGCTAAAATCTATAAGCATACAAACATATACACACACATATATATATTCACAGAGAGAGAGATGAGAGAGCCCAGTCAAAACACCTAATAAAAAACCAAAACCTAGAAATAAAGTTTAAAAAATTATATTAAGAGAGTTATAAACCTCCACTTACAAACATAAAAACACTTCAATAAATGAGAGCGATATCAAGCTGTTTAGTAGAAAGACATAACATAAAGATGTCAGTTTTCCAAGATTCCACCCTCTACTTGCAAACATCTAACCAAGACTCTAAGAAGTGGCAGTTTAGTCAGATTTTTCTTCTTGTTGGATAAAATGCTTGCCTGATCCAAATGTTAAAGACAGATTCAATATTTAACCAGTAATGTGTTAGAGATAAGGAAAGTGAACAGGATGAGCATTCCAGACAGAGGAGAAGATTTCAGCAAGGTTCAATGAAGACCCTGGTGTCTCCTGGAAATCAGTGCAACTCAGTATTGCTGAGCACAAAGACAGAGACCAGAAAGCAAGAAATGGAGCTGGTTTACTGCCAAAGAGCACTGGCTGGTGACAGAGAAATGGGTTTGGAGATCCCAATGACATGGTGGTACTTAGACATCAGTGCTTATTGACTAATGGTGCTGGCCACACAACCTGAAGAGCCTGTGTAACAAAGAAAAGAGGGCTCGTAAGCATCACCAGGGTCTAAGAACAGTCTAAACCAATCTGTGAGTATCTACTTTGCAGGCCCAGCCTCTAAAGAGGTACCTGAATCTAGTCAGAATAGGCTTTCCTTCTACAAGCACTGCACCTTGTGTTATTTTCTACCTATTATTCTTGTAGGATTAAAACTGCCTTTTAGATTTCAGCTAAGGTATTTAATAATTTTTTTAATTCCTATATTTTTTCATATTTTACTTCTTTTTATTTTTGATCACACAGCAAAGCTTTTGGTAAATAATCTCTGAAGAATGTGACCTAAACCTTCAGTGTATGCTAAGGTCAGTCCTTGCTTTCTTTTTTCCATGTAATGTACAACTCCATTTTAGGACATAAATGAAGCAAAAGCCAGCAGTTAAATGGGAATCAAGGCTGTCTGAACATCTCTTCTGATGTTCCAGGAACTTTAGGACTTACTTTCTTTTGAAGAAAAAATACATCCTTTTAGAAAAGACTATTCAATTGTTGCAATAAAAAAATGCATACCTTTAATAATCCCTTCTTATCCTGTTCAGACTTGAGTTTTGCTTCTAAATTTCTCTGTGACCCAGAGTACCTTCATTTTATTATATTTATATCTGAAACACAATTAAATGAGCTGATTATAGCAATAACTAATACAAATTTAGATCACTAGTTAAAAGATGATATCTGAAATCCTTTGTCGTTATAAAAATATAAAACTTTATCCAAATATAGCTCATTCTTTGAGAAAAGATAGCTGGTATGAATTGAAAAACACTGAGTCAGGCACTATGCTAGGCACTTTAATCCCCAAAATAGAAGTGCAAAGCCTTGCTTTGAACCTCCCTTTTACAGATCAGAAAATAAAAGCTATGGGAATTTAAATAGCTACTAAGTGATGGATCTGTAATTCAAATCCAGAGTTGTCTGAGTACGCAATCCTTGTGGCTTCTATTCTGATACTCTCATTCAAATCCTAACTTCTTGATGCCTTCTTTGACTATGCTGGCCTCTATCAATCTCTTTTATCTGAAATCCTACAAGCTTATAGTTTATGTAGTTCAATTCACTGGAGTATGTATTCTTCTCTCATGGCCTAACTGTCTCATTTCAATCACGCAGGCTGAATGCCTACAGACATTAGACTAGGTACAAGTGATTGTCATTCAGGAAGGGCACAGACTGGTGCAGTGTTGCTAATTCTGGTCTGCAGAGCACTTGCATGAGAATCAACCAACAATCTACATTTTGAACAGGATGATTTTGTTGCATCTAAATCTAAAAATCACTGGCCTAGTTAGTTAAGCCTATCTCCTCCATTCAGATAGAAATTCTTCATAAGGCAGACACGGTATCACAATTTCTTGGGTTTGCATTATACCAAAGGCAATTCTAGACATGAAATAGATATTTAGTATTGATCATGAGCAAACTGCCAGACACTGTTTTCAATATTTCAGTCATAGGAAATGTAGTTTCTCGATGCAGCTACTTTTTAACTTTATTGCTTCACATGACTAGCAAGGTAATTCGTACTCAGTTTAGTTCAAAAAATATTTATCCATCTACTCTGGCCTTGGCAGCACTGCAGAAGACTTCTTGGAAGAAATGCCCAAGCTAACTTTTGCAGAATGAATTTAAAAAGCCAAGCACATAAAAGTAAAATAATTTTCCAGGTAGGGCAATTAATATGATAGGTATGGTGTGAGATAATACACAATAAAGAGCTGTGAGAAATTCATAAGTAGTAGAAGGTGAACTATAAGGCACTTTTGGAGGAGGCAGGGCTTGTGCATAAGTCTGGGGAGAGTTTTAGAGGGTATAACCGTGACATGTAACTGTTTATGCGACTACAGTTTCCCTTTTCTGTGTCTTCTTTCCCCTCAGAGAAAATTCTTCTCTGCCTGCATTAGTCACTGTAGGCTGCCATAACAAACAATGACATTTAAGTCCTGCAACATGTGAAAAGTTTACTTCTTGCTCACATCACAGTTCTGAGTGGGTTGATGTGGAGGAGGAAAAGGTAGATGGATTGTGTTCCACAGAGCCATCAAGGTACTCTGGTTTCTTCCATCTTGTGGCTCCTTATCCCTCTAGATTCCCAGAGTCTTTTCCATTAAGCTTGCAGAAAAAGCAGTAGAGTCATAATTATTGCAGAAGAATGTTATGGGCCTGACCAGTTCTGTTCACATTCCTTTGGGTCATAATTCAGTCACATGGTCAAACCTACTACCAGACAGGACAGAAAATATAATCTTAGTATCCAGTGAAAAGAGAAAAACATAGGTTTTGATGAGCTTGATAGCCACTTTACATATATTGAAGTCCTTCACAATCCTTGCTCAGCCACAAAGGTTGCCCTTAGAAGAGCATCTTATATATTCATGGATAGTGAAAGATAAATGACACCCAAAAAAGTCTTGTGGAATTCTGGTTTCTGGACTGACAGCGAGAATGGAAGTTATCATTCCCATTCTCCCTGCAAGAAAAAAGCTGAACAAACACAAAATTCATAATTCTTCTTAGATCCATCAAAGAATTTAAGTCACAGGGCAAGCCCCCTTCCTGAAAATTGGATAGCCAAGTGAATACAGAGACTCATAGCTTATTGAAGCAGAAGCCAAGAGCATTAGCCCACTGCTGGAGCCAATCCTGACAGGAAAACTAAAAGTGTGATTAACAAATTGCTGGAGGCTCAGTATAGATGAGCTTGAGTGTTAAGAATTCTGGAGTCTCATTCTTAGGGAGGCCAACACATTTTCATGAGTGTTACCTTCATGAGTTCCCCATCAGTTTCTCAGGTGAAGATCAGAGAGAACCCTCCTCATATTTCCTATCAAAGGAGGGGAAAATTTACTATTTTGAAGTACCACGAGAGCATTCCATTCTCCTTTAAAAAAAACCTGCCCTCAGAGATAAAGACCATCCTGGCCAACATGGTGAAACCCCATCTCTACTTAAAAAAATACAAAAATTAGCTGGGTGTGGTGGTGCATGCCTGTAGTCCCAGCTACTCAGGAAGCTGAAGCAGGAGAATCACTTGGACCCAGGAGGCGGAGGTTGCAGTGAGCCAAGATCAAGATCATGCCACTGCATTCCAGCCTGGCGACAGAGCGAGAACCCTGTCTCAAAAAAAAAAAAAAAAAAAAGATTGTCCTTAAGGGCACTATTTTACTAGAGCCTAAACAACTTGTACTGAGTGAAACTGAATGGGTGGAAGGCAGATACCCAACTCCAGGGCCATCTAGCCTCCCGATCACCTGTTTATCTCCATTCCTGATTTGGCATGTCTTGACTACCAACAAAAATTTAAGAAATATGCTAAAAGGCAAAAAAATATTCAGAAGAGACAGAACAAGCATCGGACCCAAACTCTGATATGACATTATCAGACAGGAAATTTAAGACAATTATGATTAATATACTAAGGGTCATAATGGAATAAAGGAAACAACACGCAAAAACAGAGAGGAGTATAAAGATGGAAATCCTAGTGAACTTGCATTATAAAGATATTTCAAACATCTGTAGCCTTAAAATCAAGAAATGGGTCACTAATAACGGCACGTTATGCACTGAGATTGTGTTTGAATAATTTTTTTGTATTTATTGATATCCAGAACCACCTACTTTGCCTACTCTTGGGGCACTTTCACACAGAAGAGCACCACATACTTCCCAGAGAAGGATGTCATCTATTTTTACCTGCTAATAGTAATGACAAAGCAAAAATTATGTTATAATATAAAATCATCATTCCTAGATGCATTAGGGAAATGAAGCATTTGATCTTGGGAACTGAGGTGCAAGTGATCATGGCTAAGCTAATGGCTCAGATTTGAGTCTTATATGGGCAACAACCATATCTGTTTTGATCACAACTGAAAGTCCTAGAAAACTTTATACAGTACTTTTTGTTTTATCCACTGTTTCATATTTTGTGCCCATCATCTCTTTAGGTTATTCTACAAGCCACCCCAAAATGCTTTAGTTTTCACATGACACAAACAGAATCTTTTGATTATATATTAATTTTGACTCAAACAAGGAATTACCTATTTCTCATGTCCTGTTCCAGTGAGCATAGAGTCCCCATTGTGTCCAAAGCACCATAGAGGAATACCAGCAACAAGAAAAAAAGCCTTGGCCCTCTATTCAAGGAGATCATAGTCTAGAAAAGTCTTGTCAATCTCTGCTGAGAAATCATTCAAAAGATCCTATCATACAAGCTTTAAACTGGTGATAATGAAAAACTAGAGTTAATATGAGAAAAAACAATCACCCTTGAGCCACTATCACATTTTGTGGTAAGTTGTGTACTACACAGTGATCAAATTCCAAAGAAATTAGAGGATATGGGAAAAAAATAGGGGACTCATAAATACACATCTTTAGAAGTCTAACTACACAGAAATTATCTAACAATGTTTCTTTCTTTAAATGCAATCTTTAACCCTCAGTTGTTAAATGACACTTCTCAAAGAAAGCCCCCAATTGATAAAAATTTTTCTTGAATATAATTAGGGACTTCCAAGTGTTTGCCATATGTGAATGTCCGAGGCTATGTGTCACACTCAGAAGCAAGAATATTGCTATATTCATTTAAAATAGATTCTTTTTTTTTTTGTACTATGCCAGCTATGTGTGATTAACCATATAAAACAAATTGCTGTCAGTTTTGCTCAATGCAATTTTGTATTTTTTGCATTTAGCTATAATTCCTCATCTAATTGATAATAACACTTATTGAGTGAAAACATTATGCCTGGCACTCTTCAAAGCATTTTACATAAATTTATCTCATGCAATCTTTATGATGAATCTGTGAAGTAGGATTTATTAGTGAGATTAGGAAAATGGGAAAATGGCAGACAGGAGACACGATTAACATGCAGCTCCCACTTGGACAAACAGCATGAGGTATGGAGACTCACATCATGAATTTTGCTCCAATAACAACTGTAGAAACATACCAAGTAAACTGAAAGGATTCACAGACGCTTTGAAAGAAGTGGCTTGCCGCTGCAAACTCCATGAGACAGCTGAAAAACTGAGTTCTCCAAGTCCCAGAAGGGGGAAAGTCTGCCTCCAAACACATATCACCACTGGGAACCTGAAATTCCAGAACATGGGAGAAGGATTTAACCTTACCCAGAGCTGAAGCAGATTTAGGGAGCTGAGTGAAATATAAAACTAGGAGAAACAGTAGAAAGATCCCTGTAGGCACTTCCAGTCCCCAGCTCAGGCCCAGGCAAGTCATCCCTGGCTTTATCTCACAGGGGTCCTGGGGGAAGGCAGCTAGCAGAATTGGGGAGGAGCCACAGGGTGAAGGAAGCTTCTACCTGAATTTTGCAATGATTTTGACTGAACAAGAATTTTCCTGAGCAGAATCTGGGGAAGGGGGACAGGAAGTGCAGATATGAACACAGAAGCCACAGCTGATGAGCTGATGGTGTGGACAGGCAGGGAGGAGCAAGGCCTGAGAGCCCTGCTTGCTTTCCCAGTGGGGAGGTGTGTAGTCTGGGGAAAGATGTGAGCCCTGCACACTGGCTGCCTGGATATATACTCAGTACTGTTGATGGGGCACAGTGGGAGTGAGACTGGCCTTGCAGGCTGTGCGCGAGCTGGGTGAGTCCTGTCACTGCTGGCTTTTCCCCACTTCTCTGGCAACCTGTATGATGCAGAAGAGGGAGCCATGATCCCCCTCAGTGGCCTGAGAACCACCCCCACAGCCCCCACACTGGTCACAGCATGCCCCACCCAAGGAAAGCCTGAGCTCAGACCCTCCTAACACTGCCCCCACCTGATAGTTTCTCTCTACCTAACCTGTTAGCTGAAGACAAAAAGACATGAACTCTTGGGAGCTCTAGGATCCTGCCCATAACATGAGAAGCCTGAATACTTTTCCAGGCCAATGTAGGGGAAGATTATATCCCCATTCTACAACCACACCTGGTGCTGTCTTGAGAGAAACACCTTCTGGCTGAAGGCCAACCAACTCAAGTGGTTACAGCAACTCATAACAGAACAACCTGGATCCAAAGAAGGAGAAAAAATAGCTAATTCCATCTCCTGCAACATCCTGACTAACTAGAGATTCTGAGTCTGTCCACATGACTACTTCACTGCTAACATAACTAGCATTCAAGAAAACCAGCACACTAAACAAAACTACAACCAAGGACCCCACAGAGTCCACTTTACTCCCCTGCCATCTCCACTAGAGACATGCTGGTATCTACAGCTGGGAGATCTGAAGATGTATCACATCACAGGACTCTTTGCAGACATTCTCCAGCACCAGCCCTGAGCCTGGTAGCCATACTGGCTGCCACTGGCTGGCTAGCCCCAGAAGAGCAATAACAATCACTGCAGTCTGGCTCTCAGGAAGCTGCATTCTAAGGGGAAGGGGGAGAGCACTACATCAAGGGATCACCCTGTGGGACAAAAGAATCTGAACAGCAGCCCTTGAGTTCCAGATCTTTCCAATGAAGCAATCTACCCCAAAGACAAGGAACCAGAAAAGTAATATCCCTAATAAATCCTACCTCATAGATTCATCATAAAGATTGCATGAGATAAATATATGCAAAATGCTTAGAAGAGTGCCAGGCATAATGTTTTCACTCAGTAAGTGTTATCATTTCAATTAGATGAGGAAATTTAGCTAAATGCCATAAATACAAAATTGCATTGAGCAAAACTGACAGCAATTTGTTTTATATGGTTAATCACACATAGCTGGCATAGCGCAAAAAAAAAAAAATTTATCAATTGGGGGCTTTCTTTGAGAAGTGTCATTTAACAGTTGAGGGTTAAAGATTGCATTTAAATAAAGAAACACTGTTAGATAATTTCTGGGCAGTCAGACTTCTAAAGATGTGTATTTATGAGTCCCCTACTTTTTTCTCATATCTTCTAATTTCTTTGGAGTTTGGTAACTGTGTAGTACACAACTTACCACAGAAGTGATAGTGGCTCAAAAGTGATTGTTTTTTCTCATATTAAATCACAGAGTTTTGAGGAGCAATCATTAGGCATCCAGTTTTCCATCCTGTTTGACTCCTCTGACTTATTCTTTTCATAATCTTAAAAAAGTCTTTAAATGGTACCCATTTATCTTCAGTTAGTAATGTAGAAAAGACAACCTTGACATGGTTAAATTTCCATGACCTTCTCTTCTTTAGGGATACACTAAATGCTGGTATCATTGCTTAAAAAAAGTATCTTGAACTTGATGGAGTTTATGTTGAGAAATAAAGTTTATATTTTATTTTGTCTTTTAATTCCATTTTCCACAAATTTCTGAAATTCCCTTATCTTTTCTGAATCTCTATCTCCTTTGGTTTTATTTCTGAAAATTCATTACACCAATAATCCCAAGAATGTTGACACCTATAGCTAAAACTATTGACAGAATTAACAAATATGTGGATTATCAATTTCTCTGTCTTTTTATCAACTGGGAAACATCAGTTTTTTTAATTCTCTGTAAATTAAAAAAAAACTGTACTTACATAGGTAACATATGTATGGAAAAATACAAATAAAAGAAATAGATAAAATATCCATTATCTTTACAGCCAGAAATAGTCTCATGGGTGTAACAAAATATTACTTTCTATCATATTACTTTCTATCATAAGTGATCATTCAACATAATAAATATCTTTCCACGTAAAACACAAAACAAAACATCTTCCCAGGTAAAAAAAAAATTATTCATGACTGCATAATAACTTTTTTCTTGGATGTCATAATTTGTTTAATATTTGTGGGACATTTAATTTCAAATGTATGCTACAATATACAGGTATAAAATAGAAATTCTTGTATATATGTTTTATATACACATTTAGACTAAATTCAAATAGCAGAATGAGTAAATGAAAAATTATGGAACTCTTGACGTCTTTTGATAAATACTGCTAAATTGTCTTTCAAAAATGGTGCAGCAATATATAATATCTTATTTTCCCCATAACTTGCCAATCTCATAAAATAAAGTAGTATTTCATAATTATTTAACATATTATTTTGATTAGTCATAATTTTCAATAAATTCCTCTCATTTAATGAGGGCAATTTTTATTATATATAGAAGATGGGTTCCAAAGATCTGAACTTTTAATAATTCCCTCATTTATTTCCTATGCATACTGAAGTATAGAAATTCTTCTTCAGGGAGTCTTTAGGGCTTAGCCCTAGTGTAGATTTTTATTTTGCATTTTTATATCAAATGCTCCCTCTCCCAATCTATCAGTGACTTTCAATGTAAACCTTTACATTAGTAATTACATATAAGTGTCTGATTTCACATTTGTATTTAGAACATCCAAAATAATTACTTCCCAAATAACATTTGTTTTTGTTGCTATTGCTTATCATCCACTTCAGTTGTGTTTCCTGTTATATTCCCAGGAATATATCCTGCCAGCAACTATATATAAAGGCTTGAAATTAAGCAAACCACGTAAAATCTGTATGGGTTAGTAAAAGGGAATTTGAAGTGTGCCCTATTTTAAATAGTTCATTTAGTTAATGGCCTGAATTATACCAAAAAAGTACTGGGGAATGACATAGACTGATATCCTAAAAATATATTACATATGAAATGAATCTGGGGCTCTATACAAGTTAGGGTAATTGCTTTTCTGACAATTTCTTGTTCTCTAGAAGTACATTTTAAAAGTACAGTTTCTGAATAACTGAAGTCAGCATCAGAGGTCAGCACACAAAAAGAAATGAGAATCAGCAAAAGCGTAAGTCTACACTGCTAAGTCAGGTGCAGGTGGCAGGACATAATCCACTATGGAACTTATAGCGACCAGAGGAAAATTTAATTATAACCTGTGTTGGTCTGTCTGCTGCTGCTATAACATGATACCACAGTTTGGATAATTTATTAAAGAAAAAAAAGAATTGTATTTGGTTCATGATTCTGTAATCTGTGAAATACAGGAAAATGTTGCCAGCATTTGGTGAGGGTGATTCCATGGCAAGGGAGGAAGTAAGTATGCAAGACAGAGAGGTATCAGGATCTGGACTTGCTTTTAACAACCCACTCTTATGGTATTTAACCCACTCCTGAAATAATTTAGCACTGTATAAATATCCCAAGAGCTGATTAAAGAGAGGGGTAAACTTCAATGTTTAAGACAGAGCAAGGTATTTTGACACTGTAACCTGTGAGAAATGTAATGAGGGCTTTCATTTGACACACGTCCATGGGGAGTAAACAGTATTAGAATCAAAGAGCTCTTGTTGCTCTTTGTGAAGTGAGTTAGTCATTTCAAGCCAATTCCTCATGGACAGATGTCCAGACAACTGTTCCTGTGGTTACTGTTAACAAACAGGTTTTTGGAAAGTGAGTGAAATCTATATGCAATGCATAGTTATTGCGTTAGTACATACATGCACAGAATCATGAGAATAAACTTAATAATGCAGATTAGCATCTTGAGATTATAGCAGGTGATCCTTGGTCTCAGCGTATTCAGAACAATGGAAAGAACTACAGAAATTTAAAGTTATTGGGAAGCCAACGAAAGCTTTGCATCTATTCACATTTTCCCTTAGATCTCTAAGAAAGGGCATAGATCTCTAAGAAATCTCTAGATCTCTAAGATTTTTAGATCTCTAAGAAAGGGCATACATTTTCAAGGAAAAAAAATAAAATAGATTTATTTGATAATGTGTTCCACAATTTTAAAATTGGGTTAAGAAAATATTGTTTATGTTAATATTGTTTATCTCTATAGTGTAGATTTTCCCCCTTTTTTCTGCTTGTTATAATCAGTTGTAAATATATGTGTCCTATTATTAAATAACCTTTTTTCCCCAAAATTCAGATATTTTTCCAGTTATAATTTGTAATTACTCAGATTTATAAACAAAGTTCAGTTGATTGCAATGCTATGCCAAAAAATAATCAACCACTTGCTTTAGTGTTATTTTTGCTTTAGGCTACTGTGCTATTAAGACAATTAATATGTATATCCAAATAAGCGTATAGACATGATTTGTTTTATGGGAATTAGTGATTAGATTTATAGGCTTTAAACATTGATGACAAAATTATTTAGAACATTTATCTTAATTGGTGGTGCTGGTTGAAAGGTATATGGAAACCTTCCGTATTATTTTTGCCAATTTTCTGTAAGCCTAAAATTATTTCAAATACAAAATTTAATTTTAAAGTAATGTGGGCATCTATCTTAATAATTACCTTTAGATTTGTTGAATATTTAATATGTAAATAATTTTGCAGCTGATAATCATTATTTCAAAGAGGCAGTGATGATTGATAAAAGTTATGACGGTGACGATGACAAATAACGAGTTGAGATGTGTGTCTAGCACTAAGCAATACTTTTTTAATGCACAATCTCATTTATATACTTTATACTCTTTCTTGTTTATAACAACTGTCTCATTGAAGGATACCAGGAAGTTGATGGCAGACTTGGATCCTTTAGTAATCAATAAAATATTTCAATGCAAATCTAAATATTTATAAAATTTTGAGAAATTTAATCCATTCTTCTATTAAGGTAAACTATTGTTGGATAAATGTGAATGCCTAATTTGGCTTAATTAATAAAGTACTAGTTAAAGAAATGTGTCTATCCTGCATATTAAAATTATGTGAAGGGTAGCAAGCATTTATTATTACGCAATGGGTGAAAAAAATCACACACTGCATGATGAAAGTTAAAAAATGTCATAAACTGTAGAGTGATTTCAGTTACCACTGAATAACGCCATTTTTATTAAGGGGGGGAATATAAATATACAGAGACATGAGTCTGTAGTGTTGGGTAGAATTAGGCTGTTTAAAACAGAGTAATATAAATAAGCTTTAGTACTGCTGCTGCCTGCTTGATTTCAAGCATAAAAACACTCTCTAAACCAGTGACTTTCAAACGTATCCTACCCTCAGAACTCTTCCTTCAAAAGGAAGATTTGGAGTGTCTGTGGTTGATCCAGCATAATACTAAGATTTGGAGTGGAGGTCTGGAGTGTCTCTGGTTGATCCAGCATAATTCTAAGATTTGGAGTGAAGGTCTGGAGTGACCCTTTTTGATCTAGCATACTATTCTAGAGCTGTGTCTCCACTCTCCTCTCTTCTCTCAGGAGGACTTGAGTGACAGCATAGCTTAGGTACAGTTTGGTTGCCACTACTTAAACAGTTGAGATGTAAAATTCCATTTTATACCCGAACAAGAAGAGACAACAAAGGTGAGTTCATGTGTGTTTTCTAAGGTGGAGTGTTAGTGATTTTCTCTTGATATCAGTGAAGAATCTATCAGTTGTGAAAAACATAAAGCTCAACTAAAAGTAATTTAAGCAAATAGAGAGTGTATTTTCTCATGTAGCTAAGAGGTCTCAGTATACAGCTGGCTCTAAAAGCTGAGGCAGACATTGTAATTGCATCCCTAGCACTTGATTATCTCCATCTCTCTGCTCTGCCTTTGGTTGTGCATCTCCACCCTCAGGTGCCAAGGGATCTCCCACCCATCCACTTTGGTCACAAAGATTACTACACCTTTTCCAAAGCCAGTGTTTTCTCAGCTTCAGGTCCATGCATAATAACAAAAGTATCATCCTAAAGATTTCTGTTAGAAGATTTGTTCAGTCTTATGGTACCTATTTAAGTCAGAAACTTAACTGATTGACTGATGTATTGATTGACTTACATGCGGGTCACAGGCTTTATTTCTGACCCAGAGAAAAGCCTTTCATTCATCAAGGGAGCTGAGTGTGAGGGTAAGTGTGGTCCCCAGGGCTAACCTAAAGTTAACAGAAAAGTAGAGGAATATGAGAAGCCAAAAAATAACATGTGCTCACTATGTCTCCTAAAAATGATACAGTTTACTGATTAGCTAATTTTATTATAAAGGTGTTCTGAGTTTCTACTATGCTAGTTCTTTGTCAATTGAAAAACTGCATAAGGGAGTTGCTACATGCTGCCTACATCTTCGCAGAGCAAACTGTATGATACAGCCACATAAAATATCTATAAATTACCCTGTATGTGTGTGTATAGTCAATGATTCACTGCGTGGGTTTTTAATACAATATATGCCTTCCCTAAATATTTCAAGCAAAAGAAAAAATCCTCAATATCAACCCCTATTTCCATATATTCCAGTGTTATAGACAGAATGCAGCAAATGACTTTGGATTTTTCAAAATACCGCCTGTGGTCTGTAATCAGGCTCAGTAAGAAATAAAGGAAGAAAAAGTTGTACATTCCATGTATTGAGCATTAGATTAGGAGTAAATTCTAACCAAGTACCTGCTGCCAGCTGAGCTGAAAGAAACATCTGGGAAATTACATCAACTTTTTTCTTGCTCAATATTCAAATGTAAAAAGTGCATGGTGATAAATAACTTTTGTGTAAATAAAAACATAAATCATAAGATGTAAAGGCACTGAACAATTATATTCTAAGGAAAATAAATTACACCTGCTTATAAATCAAGGTAATATGAAACATAGATTATATGATAGATTGATAGAAAATTAAATGTGAACTTCAATTATGCTATATTAAAAGTCAGTGCTATTTTAAAAACAAATGAATATGTAACAGTTCTCTTCAGAATACCATCTAACATCGTTATTAGACTCAATTTGACTGTGTGCAAAAAATTAACAGGAAGGGAATGTATTAAAAAGTATAATAATAAAAGCAATGAAATAATTGTCATAAGATTTATACACTTTAGCATGCAAAATTTTTTAAAGTTTAGGTCACAGTATACCTAAGAAATAATAGAGGAAAAACATAGAATTATATGATTTTATAAGCAATAAACAAGCCTAAATGGGAATCCCTCTTAGGTTTTGTATAAAATCATTTACAAATAGACATGCAAAATGATTAAATGATTAGACATCAAAAAATGTCTATTTGCAAAGGATTTTATAGACTCTTCTTAGTGGGAGCAAAATGCTTAAACAGGAATCCTTCAAACAGTCTATGAAAAATAAATTGGAATAGCAATGAAATAAATCGTAGAAAATAACAAAAAAGAACAAGGATGCATATATAAATAGGAGATCCTGTTGAGTTTTCGCTTGCCACATAGGCTGGAACAGGGTATAAAATGTGATGCATTACCATGACATGCTGCCAACTCACAGGGTGCCTAGAGGAGAGAGACATTGTTGCACTGATAGAGACATGCCATGCTCAGGTAATACATAAAATGAGAACAAACATTTGGCACAGAGCATTGGAGACAGAATAACCTTCTTAGGTTGGTGCAACAAAATACATATTTTTAAGATTTTGAAATATGATATCTGAACTTTGCATAGTTACAGTATTATTGACAGTTCTCTACAGATGGCACAGCACGTCCAACCTGGTAGGGCATGGATATAGATTCTTCCAAGCATTGGTTGCATAAAGGGATGATCTATACATGTCCTCACCTACCCTCTGCATACTTAATGGCATTCTCCAATCTGTTGACTGCTAGGACAAAGGCCTTAGTATCCACACACACTTATCCTTGATCCCCACTTTGGTCTATTATACAATCCATGGTCTCATAGCTTCTGATCTCTCTTCTTCCAACCTCTTTATTTTCCCACTTTTGGCTCTACATAGTCATAGACATAACTCTCAGAAATTTACCCTTCCTATTCCCAGGAACCTCTGCCTTGGCAGACATCCCAGATGAGGCATGGACATCTTGAGCCTCTGCTATGAGGAAACTGGCATCTCAACCTTCATCTGTTTGGTCGAAAAACACTGCAGCACAGAGTGGACAAAGATTAACAGACAGGATCAAAAAACCCAATTCTTCAAACAGGGATGCCAATTCTTCAGTACCATCTAAGAACTTCTCCAATTTCCCAGGAGGAGGTAGGGAAAGGGAATTAACTAAGTGCCCTATTACACTGACTAGGGATAGGAAAGGACGGTGGGAAGAAAGAACCCAGGGCTAAGGAGTAGTGTCTTGTGGAGTGGCAGTGCTTAGAAAGGATACAGAAATTTTTCACTCAAGGCAGATAGTACTGTCAAAACCAAAACAGTGGGTAGGACAAGGAGCTTCTAGGAAACTGAAATCCAAAAAGCTGAGCCACAAGTCCAGAAGGTTGGACAATAAAAGAAGCTAATACAACCTAAACATAACTCAAGGTGCCTGGTGGCATTATTCTTACATACGGTTACATTCATTCATAGAAACATAGACCAGTAGCTAAAATTAATTAACAAGGCAACTGGGTTTTTACCTACTATCTGTAAAGAGACAGTTAAAGGATATCCAGTTCATACTTAATAGCGACACTTTTCAAAATTGCCTTTACTCTCTCCCTAAATTATTTTTTCATCTCTCTAGTAGTACGAAAGACTTTATTCAAGCCTAATCCTAACCATATCATCTCCTGCCTCTTCACCCAGCAAGGTTTTCTGTTTTTTACCTCTTGCCTTTCTTTATGGATTTTTTATTTTGCCACCTGACAGCCTTTTCTATTTCTATTCCTTTAGTTTCAGCTTTGTTTACTATACATACTCTTGACAAACAGTAGCTCTCCTAGAAAAGTAAGCAATATTATTGTTATTATTAGTGTTGTTAATCTCCTTCCCACTATATTTCCTCTGCCTCTCTCAATTTATTCTATTCTATGTCATAAAAACACCCAGACTAGGCTTGAATAGGCAATACTCCTTTAGAGCACATTGGAGGGTCAGAAGCTAAGTATGCAGACCAAATTATTTTAGGCGCTAGTGGTAGGGAGAGAAGAGGTTCCTCCACTTAATCTGCCATTCTGCTATTATAAAAAGTTCATGGAGTCTAAAACTTAGTACCAGGGGAATAATCATAAGCTAAAGAAGAAAATAAATACATAAGGAAGCGCCCACCAAGAATGGCTGATAGTTCAGATAATTTATTTTAAGAGCCAATTTGTGTTTGAGGAAGGGAGGCAATCCATTCCAAAGGATCAGAAAGAGAGAATAGATTTACCACCTGAACAACCTTGCAAAGCAACATATCCCAAAGCAAATTCCCCAAACCACCAACACTATGAAACATTATGGGGGAAAGGGGTTTCATGGTCAATTTTGAGAAACATTATGTTCATTTCTCAAGGCATAATTGCATTTTGAATGCTCTTAGAATATACCGAAATAAGAAAGTCTGCTTAATTTTGTTTATTTGAATGCTTCTCAAGCTCATTGGGTCAAGATCCTATTTTCTCGTACTGTATTTTTCTGTCAAACACACTGAATTGGGTTGATTTTCTAATGGTAAATAAGTGAATATGCACAGAGATACCTGATTCACTTGAACAACGTATGCTGACATCTTAGCTCACTGATAAGCTGTGTTGTAGCTTCCAAAAAAATTCATTCATTGCTACATTTCACCCTCACTTGCTATCAAGTGATTTAATTACTGCAAACTAAATTGCAATTCTCTCCTTTTAATGTAGAGCTGTTTCTAGTCAGACCTTTAATGACTCTCCAAACAATAATATTTGGCAAAGAGAAATGTTGTCAGTCAAGCAGAACCATAACCATCTGTGTTTGTTTAGAATAAACTTCCCTTTTAATTAAATATATAGATGTACCAGGAAAACTCCATGTCACTGGAAATTCCACTGAAAGAACGTCAGATCTTCCAGAAACAGTGCATGCTATCTGAGAAACTCAGTTTCTCTCTCATCATTAGAAGGTTTTTTTTTTTTTTCTGTAGTTGTTATTTTCAAAATACATGTGACTTAACACTGCACCTTCAGATTTCAGAATAGTTTAAGCTGTTTCTTACTGTCAAGGGCATCAGAAAATACATTTTAAATGTATGGGAGTAGGGTTATGAAAGACTGACTAACAAGTAGAGTGTCAAAGTTTGTATGTTATGTCAAATTCTGTCACTTAAGTATGTCTTGAAAAAAAAAAACTTTGCTTCTTTTATAACACGATTCTGATAAAACAATGGCAATGTACTCTCAATTGTTCACTAATCTAAAAATAGGTCATTAGCATGAATATTAGACATGATTAAACACTGCAGCATAATTATTTTGTCCTAGGCCACATAATATCCATGTGTCTTTTCTTTTGAAATAATTCCAACCCCTTTTAAAAAAATTCACTGAAATTTATAGAGCTGAAATATTGAGACAGTTAAAACATGTAGAAATATATTTCTGCACATATATGCAAATACTTCTTTAAAATATTCTGATTGATCAAAATGATCTGATGTTTTGTCAGGGGAACAGTTATCCTTACATTGTATTAACCTTTACATATACTAAAATTTATGAAACAACAATTTATAATTAATTCTAAAGAAAGAAGAAATACTCTGGTTTAGAAATATTCACTACATCCTTCATAACTCTCTTCTCAATATTATTGAATGGTTAAAATATCTTAAGGTTATAGTAATTTAAATAGCATCAAATGAGTAGAATCTCATAGATTCGAAAGTAACATATCATTGATAATTGTTTGGGTTAGATGTCTGGGCAATTCTACCCTATTTCATTGCAAGTAAATATCACAACTATAACCACAAACAATATCAACGTGATTTTTATTGTACATATATATTTATTGATTTGTATAATACACATGACCAATAGAAAACTTTTCTGAATATCATATAGATTTCCACTATATTTCCATTTTCTTCACTACACGACACTTTATTATAAAAGTAAACTAAATTGGAGAGAAAATCTTAGAGTCGGAGTATAATTTGTAATTTTTTTCCTGCTTTCATTAAGAAAAATACAGATGTCAAATATTTGTTATATGAATTAACATTCATTTGATTTTATTGGGTATTCTCTGTAAAATGGGATGGGAATCTTGGCTCTATGGTTCAGGCAGATCACCATAATGACCAGTTTTAATGGGAATATTTCTTTTTCTTTCCTAGGGCACATCATTGTCATGGTCTTTTGAGTGAATTTCCTGAATTTTCACCTGTGAAAATTTAATGATTCCAAAATAATCATTAAACACATAGGTAGAGGAGGAAGAATATAGCTTTAAAAAGAAATCCTTCCTGGCCTTAGAGCTTATGTTCACCTTTCGGAAATATTTCAGAGAAAACCAGGTCAGACAGACCCCTGTAGGAGCATCAGTGGCCACATCTATATAGCAATTGAGCACTACTATCTGCCAAAAACTAGCAATAATCTGGAACAGTAGCTGAACAAATTAGTCCTGTACTGTGCTTATCCTGCTGCACTCAAATGACTACACATTTCTGGTGTCTCGTAGCCCCAGCTGAGTCTGGAATCATAATCGTAGTTGTTACTCAGGCTCAAAGTTTCTCATCTGCACCTTATCTGGTAGCATTGTCACTGCAAATGAGTGCACCTGAGGTAACCTCATTTCTCTAGGTGGTTTTTATCAGACCCTGCAAAGTTCCAAAGCTTCCTCTCAGATGGGCTTTCTTGACACTTCTCCTGTGGTTTAAGCCAGTTCCAATTCCCAGAGCCAACAATAAATTCAAGCTAAGAGAATTAAAAAGTTTAAGGGACTCTGCATAAACATATTTTTTCTTTTCTTTTTTTTTTTTTTTTTTGAGATGGAGTCTCGCTCTATCGCCCAGGCTGGAGTGCAGTGGCCGGATCTCGGCTCACTGCAACCTCCGCCTCCCGGGTTTATGCCATTCTCCTGCCTCAGCCTCCCTAGTAGCTGGGACTACAGGCGCCTGCCACCTCGCCCGGCTAGTTTTTTTGTATTTTTTAGTAGAGACGGGGTTTCACCGTGTTAGCCAAGGTGCTCTCGATCTCCTGACCTCGTGATCCGCCCGTCTCGGCCTCCCAAAGTGCTGGGATTACAGGCTTGAGCCACCGTGCCTGGCCACATCTTTTTTCTTGCCCTAACAGTCCCCCACTGGAAAATTGGCTTTTATTTAGATCTGTGTCATTAAACAAATTAGAGCCTCCTTTTGGAAGGTGAATTTCAAATGTGTTGCCTGTGTTATTCTCATTCGTGGTGCCTCATCTACTACTTTAATCCTAAATCTAAATCCCTGTCTTGCTATTTTCATTCCTCCAAGCCCAGGTGCTGAAGGTTCATTTTCATAGTTAAGCCTCTACTATTTTTCAACAGACTAACCTAATGCTGAGTTGCCTGTCTGGACTTCATGTTGTTCGCTTCTCGAATAGTCTTTGTTCTTGTGTTTGTTTAGAGTGCCCCCAGATAAATGGGCATTCCAGTACCAGAGCATCTAGCAACCCTGCTCTAATGGGAACTGAAGGGGAGATGGACGTGGATGTTTACTGTGTGACTTTCATGGGATGCTTATTTTGCCTGGAAGACAGTCTAATGCCTAACTGACCCGTGACAGGGGCATCCTTCACATGGGAAACTTGTTTATACTGGCAGACACTCTTGTGGAAAACCAGGCTTGGGAAGCATCTGCTTCTTCAGCTGGAAGGCACAAACCCAATACACCACCACAGCAGGAACCAAGCACAAAAATTTTACTTACAGATCCTGGGCAGGGAGGGTACCGTGAATTGGAAGGGTAGTCCTTTGCCCCCAGATCACAGAAGGCAGGACTGAGAAAGCAAAAGAGATTGGCACTAGCAGTATATATAATGAAATAGGGTGTGGATCACTTTAAGTTCATCAGCAAATGTCAAAAGGCTACATTTAAAGGACATAGCAGGAAAGCGGGAAGTGCAGTCCACTAGGAGGGAGAGATGCTTCTAATCTCCGGCTGCTGGCTGGAGCCATTTGGGTGTCATGCACTACTGCTAACGCCCAAGCAGCAACCTTAACTGCGTTGTTCCCGTTATAATGTTTTACCTCTGTGTTGGAATAGACTCTTTCCCTTCATCTTGGAGACCTCCTCCAAGATGTATTAATGAGTATATCTGCTAGATGCCATCTGTTACGTACTAGATTTCACTTCTGCCCTAACATTAATCTGTATCCGTGTACTCAGGCCCTTTGCTACCCCACCATTTTCAGAGAATTCCAGATTTTGTTGATGTTGTGTTGAATGACTGGGATTAGAAGAGCTCTATAATCCAATTCAAAGTGAAGTGTATAAGATTTAGCATAACTGGTTCAATGAGAATAACCAGACCAAAAATGCTTTCCTTCATATTTTACTACAATTAGCACAATTGGTGGTTAAAATTTCATTATACAACCCCTAACACCATCTGCTTTCCTGTCCAAAACCAACCAAATATGCCAAGACAAGATTGGAATTTGAGCTTTCCCATGACCATAGAATTATGTAATTGGAACGGACCAAGGTTCATTTGGTGTATTCACCTGCATACTTGGATATCAATTCTGAAATCACTACGTCCCATCTGTTTTTAAAGGTTCCAAGGACAGAGATTCTGAGAAGTTTAAAACATATTTGAGAGAGTAATTGCTCTTAAGGTTAATAATTCACCCTAAGAAATGGAGTAATAATTTATAATATTTGCTGACTTAGTGTTTGTTCATCTTCTGTAAG
Organism: Rhinopithecus bieti; assembly: GCF_001698545.2. Lineage (NCBI taxonomy): Eukaryota > Metazoa > Chordata > Mammalia > Primates > Cercopithecidae > Rhinopithecus > Rhinopithecus bieti. Next base: position 2,138,000 of record NW_016807406.1, on the reverse strand, counting down.
CATTGTCAGTCTTAAAGACAGTGTCATTACTCTGATTTCTTCTCATGTAGAGGTTACAACTTTTAGTTTTCTTTGAACTTTCCCCTGATTTTAAAATATAAGTATCTTTTTTTTTTTCCCCCCTCTGGAAGCTAACACTGATGTGAAAGAGTAAATACACCTGAGGGAATCAGAACTCTGCCTCCTCATCCCACTCTGCCCAATAGCATGGATCATGTCAAACTAGAACAGGTTTTGTTTGCTCCAATTAATATCCAAGAAAAATAAGGCAGTAAGAAAGTAACAGTAAATATATGCATTTTATAGAGCTGATACTATAATTTTACACTTGAATCAATAAAAAAATAATTGTTTAGGGGATTAATCCACAATTAAGTAAGAATAAAAAGTACACTGGAGATAGAGCAGTGATGCTTACCAAAGTCATCTCATAAACAAGTGGCATTAGGCAGAAATTGCAACGTGTACCCTGAAAGCTGTTGAAAAATTAGTGCCAATAGGAAACAGCCTATGAAGGTATTTGACTTTTAACATGTAATACTAAATACATCATTTTGCTCTTGCCATTGTAGGGAACAAACCTGGAGACATTTCAGAAGGTCTTATTTATTGAGTTGCTACTTGGAGACAGCACTTGGAAGCTAAAATAAATCATCACCATAATAAACTAATTTTCATGATTGAATATCCACCCAGACTGCTGAGGCAAAAGTCAGTCACTTGTACTATTGCTGTTGCCATCTGTTTCACTACTTCTCAAAGCAAGAATGATTGTTGATTAATGTGCACTATGCAAATTCATCCACTTTACAAGCAGTGACTTACAATTACTCATGCAAAACTATCTGATGAAGCAATGAGACAGTCGATCAATGCCAATAAAGCACCATTAACGATTTGGCCAGCTTGGTGTTATAGAATAGGTAATACTTTTTAGCTACTGGGGCTATATTAGTCAAGTAGAGCTACCCTACTATAAATAGTTGAATTATGCTTTTTTAAAGACATTTTTTCTGACTTTCTTAACAGAATCCCTAATCCAAGAAGGACATTTAGTCTCTTTAGAATAATTAACCAAATGATTTGCAATTGCTAAAGGGTTTTTTTTTTTGTTTGTTTTCTGCTTCCTTAACTCTCTGCATTTTCCCTTAAAGAGTTTATAATTTTCTGCATATTTACTGGTTACAATACAAACACTGGAATCAAAATTGGAATTTTGGTTTCACAACTTCCTGACTCTGTAAACTTAAGCAAGGTTTTTTTTTTTTTTTTTTTTTTTTTTTTTTTTT
>NW_016807406.1:2133248-2136533 GCF_001698545.2 Rhinopithecus bieti | reverse complement strand
TTTTTTTTTTTTTTTTTTTTTTTTATCATATGTCTTCTTGATTATCTCATTTGAAAAAATTAAATAATGTACTCTGTATCATGGTATTGCTGTGAAATTTTTTAAAACTTTACTTATATAAAGTACTTATAATAGGGCTTGGCACATGGTATATACTACATAACTGATACCATTATTTTTATATATCAGTGTTATTATTTGCTTAATATCTGTCTCCCTAACTGGATTTTAAGCTCTATAAGGATTAGGACTGTGTTTATGTTGTTTGTCCTTGTATCTTCAATAAAATAGTTCCTGACACAAGTGCTCAATCAATACTTTTTGAATGCATCAATAATGAATTTGGCCAAATGTATTAAAAGCTTTTAAAATATGCGTACATTTTACTCATTTTGCTATACTCATTTGTAGATTTTACCATATCTAGGATATTTTGTAAGAACAAAACATGGATGATTTCCCAAATATAAAAGTGTGTATGTGTTAGTTATAACATTGATTATAAAAGAACAAACTAGATACAACTTAAATACCCAACAATTATAGTAGAATTATTGAGTATTATGTCATCATTAAAAGTGATATAGCTATATACTGAATGGCATGAAAATGTGTCTGTAATTTACAGTTTCATGTTACAGCAAGTTATGAAAATATTTATAGTACGAATCCCAATTCATAAAAATACTTATGTGTATATCTGAATATATCTATATGTAAATATATGTACCTATATACGGCTCAAAATAAATAGTGGTTAAGCTCCTGGATGTACATTTTTTCTGCTTGCTTCTCTGAATTTTATAGTTTTTCTACATACATAGATCATGTTGCATGTATAATGATTTTAAGTTTAAAAATAATTATCAAAATACATTTTTCAAAACTGAATAAGCCAAATATTGTGAATATTGGCTTGTATCAGAGATTCTCAGAAATGGAAATCAAACTTCCTATCTAATGAAAAATTCCTTTTCATCAATTTCCTGATTCTTCAGACAGGTTGTTTGGTACTTTCTTAAGTGTATCTAGTGGTGGCAGCACATCTTATCACTGAACAACACCCATAAATCATTAAATTCAGATTAACTGATTTGTTACAATTTTCATCAATTATTTCTAGTTTCTTTTTGATAAATCAACTGAAAATTTTATTTGATGAGTTTATTAAGTACTTGAAAATAGCTATCATGATTTGATAAAATAAATTTCAGTTGGATTACAGACCTAAATATAAAATACATGTATAGATGCATGTATAGATACAGACATGTACATGCATACATAATCTTGACAGTTAAGAAAATTTAGGAAAAAAATTGGTTATGGCAGTGAAGCCACGAAAGTATTTTAAAAGTAGACATCAAAAGTGAAGGACATACAGTAATTAAGATTTTTGGTTACATAAATGATTTTAAAAGGACAAAACACAAAATCAAGTAATATTCTGGAAGAAAATATTTCAAAACAGGTAATAGTCATAATATACAAAAAATAAAGTTAAAATGAAGCCTATAAAATGCTCAAGACCTATAAGCAGGCTATTTATAGAAGAGGCATAAAATTCTGAATAAATGTATTAAAGACTGTTTTCCTTTAAAATGAGATATAGTTTTCTAGCAGATTTCAATCATATCTGAAATTAAAAAATAAAATTTTGATCACATCAAATGTTGTCAACATTGTGGGAAAATATTTTCTCATACACTGCTGAAGTAATTTTAAATAGACACAGCTATTTTGGAAGGCAATCTGGCTGTATCACTTTAATGTAAAGCGTACATTCTTGATAATCCAGCAATTTGATTTTTGGATATATGCCTTCGAGTTGGAATCACACATATGCCAAAATAAGGTGTATTTATAAGGATATTCAATGCAGAATTGAACAAACACATTGGAAAATAGAAGTTTATTAAAAACAAATATTGCTATTAGATTGTTATATTCATATTGTAGAACACTATGAGGTAATCATAAAAGATGTACTATAATGAAGACGAATGTTCTACAAATATTGTGAGGAAAAAACAAAAGTTGTAAAAAATACATATAGTAGGAACTATGCTCTCACTAGACCAGGGCAACAATAAATTAGGCAGCATAAAATATAAGTAGTACTTGGGTTGAGAAACTCTGGTCTAGATGTAGCATTTGTGATGAAAGATAACTGTTGCGGGAAGTCAGGGACCCCGAACGGAGGGACCGGCTGAAAACTGCTTCCTAGTTCTAACAGGGGACACAAAAAAGAGGACATTGTGTTGTGCTGGACTGAATGTTTATCATCCCCAAATTCATATGTTGAAGTCCTAATGCAATGGCATTTGGACGTGGGGCCTTTGGTAGGTAATTAAGTTTGGATGAGATTATGAGTGGTGCCCCCAAAGGGGATTAGTTTCCTTATCAAAAGAAAGACTAGAGCACTCCCTCTTTCCACAATGTGGGAACAGAAGGTAGCTATTTGCAAACTGGAAGAGGGTCTTCGCCAGACACACACTTTGCTGGGACCTGAATCAGAGACTTCCTAGCCTCTAGAACTTTGAAAATAATTTTTGTTGTTTAAGCCACCCACCGTATGGTATTTTGTTATAGCAGTCCCAATGGACTAAGATGCACACCTGTAGATGTGACATCCTGAAAAGGATATGACATCATCACCTAGGCAGTATTTTGGATGAGAATGGGTAAGTCGAAACTATACCCAAATTCTTCCAAAATGTCCATGTCATAAAAGTCAAAGAAAGCATTGGAACTGTTCTGGACTAAAGGAGTACAAAGAGACATGAAAACCAAATGCAATTCCTAACCCTATCCTGTATCCCTTATTAGGGGAAGAAAATGTTATAGTTTTGAGTCAATCTTTGAAATACAGTGGTAGATCTGATAAATGTATGATACATCAAGTTAAATGTACTGAAGTTGTGACTAAACTGTGGTAATATAAAAGAATATACCTATTCTTGGATAATCGACAATAAATCATTTACAGGTATAGGGCTATGATATACTTAACTTACTCATAACCCAGAAAAAAATTATGTGTGTGTGTATGCATACATATTCATATAGAAAACAAAGAGCAAATGATAAACCAAATGTGATAAAATGTCAACGACAGGCCAATCTGTGTACAAGTATATGAGTGTTCTTTATACTTCTTTTCATTTTGTAAATTATCTATAAATTTAAAATTACTTCTGTATAAAATGCAAAAAATTTTATACGTTCTAATTAGGTTTTTAAAAATCAACTTTATTGAAATATTGTTTTTAAATGTTATTATAA
>NW_016807406.1:2090127-2129992 GCF_001698545.2 Rhinopithecus bieti | reverse complement strand
TGAGATAACTATGTAACAATTTGTGAATCATGCATCTTCATTTTATTACTTACCCAAAAGATACTAGCCTCAGCAGCAATTTAGACACATAGAATCATAAATAAATTTAATAATGTTTGATATTTCCCAACTTTCAGTCATGTGAGAATGACAATTTATCCATACTTTCATTTCATCATAATAAATATATGATTTTTAAAGTTGTAAGATCAAATAATTTTGTATGTAACTGTTTCTTAGTTTGATTTGAAACTTTTATATATTTAGGAATATTTACTAAACACTTACTAATAAATACCTCACAAATGTTCAGCTATAATCAATCAGCTTCATAGTTTGTCAGGCAACCTATGAAATAGATATAGAAGGTCAATTTGAAATGTATATGTTCTATAAATATTCAATTGCTCTTGATCATAACCATTTCCTCTGGTAAATGCTCACAGAGCATGTATTTAATCCACTGCAGAATTTTGCTCTTAAGAGATATCAAGCTCATGGATCAATAATTATTGGAATCCATTGTCTTCTCTTTGGGACAAAAAAACAGGAAAATTATTTTTTCCTGTTTTTTACTTTCTAAGTTATTTTCTATTTTCAAGTGTCTCAGGACACTTTTTCAGATTTAAAACTTTTTTGCAGATTTAGTTAATATTCACTGTGTTTCCCATGCCCCAGCAACATGCTAGACATTTCTATATTTAATTACTTAACAATTATTTAAGATGAGTGTCCTTTGCCCTAATTAACAAATGAGGAACCTGAGACTATAAAATTTAAATATATGTTCAAAGGCACACATGCAATAAGTGCCATAGTTATGATTTAAATTGATACTCAAGTAGTAAAATGCATACCTTTAAAAAGCCTAAAATAATTGTGTTTTAATATTACCTTGTCACAATTTGAACACAAACCTCATAATTTCAAGTATTATATATTTTTCATTAAACCACCCATATCCTCCAAATTGGCATAGGACTTGAATATTTAAAAGCAATAACACTTACGTAAGCACACTTTCAAAGAGCTAGGAAACAGGTAAAAACATGGGCATGCATAAATGAGAAGAGATGAACAGTACAAAGAAGATGATTTTTGTTTTCTGGATTTGTTTCCTTTTCTTTTGAACTCTACTGTCTATTATACAAAGGGCACATGCAAATTAGTTATTTGCCCACCATATTTTTGATAACATTCAAGTAAATTTTTCATTTATCCAACTAATTGGGTCCTTGCCTCTCTGCTACAGGTTGGCTTTGAAATAAAGAGGAAAAACTGTCTATCTTGTGTGAGTAATAGCTCTATTTTAATCTATTTTTCATCACATTTTCTGTTTGAGTGTCATTTATTTTAAATGGTAATTAAAGAATGATCAGACATTTCTTATTAACTCCCCTCCCCACTCACCCCATTCTTGGAGTATTGTCTTGGAAAGCAGTATTAGACAGAAATCTGAGATTTCCACATGAGAGCATCGATTAAACTGACATTAATAGCAAACATGTGACTAATGTTTTGACAGAGGAGTCTAAATTAATTATTAATAATAGACCACTTCTGAACACTTCTTGGTATGAGACAAGACTTCTTTTTTTTCTTTTTTAAAACTACCTGTAGATATTTAGAATCATTTTCTTTGGAAGATTTAATCAATTTAGATTCCTTAATAGTTGTTTGAGGCCTTTAAATATAAAACTTTTTCTGTTAAATAAAAACAAACACAACTAAAAGATCCCTTTAGCATAAATATATGATTTAATTTGAGTTTTCATTGTTTCTGCACTTTTTTCTTTTGAATACATGCTTTTCTCATATCTCATGTATGTTAATTTCCCCAAAGAATTGGTTCATCTGGAAAACATCTATGAGATTCTAGTATTAACCAATAAAATGCCATAAGAAATTACAGCGCTATTAAAGATTATTTTATTAGTCAATCCCTTGTCAAATAAGTTATCTAAGGCCACATCACAATATCTTAAACTTCTTGGCATTTATTAAATAAAGTTAAAATGTGAAAATGAAAAAAGGGACATACGTAAAGGCCATTGCTAGTTGTCTGAAGATTTAGGGATATAATTTATCTTTGGGATAAGCAGCTTCCCAAGATCACAAACATGGATGCTTTTATGAAAGAGTCGCAAATCTCAAATTACATTCTATATTTATCATGGGAATATGCTTGTGTAAAATATTTATATGTACCTTATGTTATTCAATCAAATAATCTTCCTTTCTTTTCTTTCCCTTGGTTTATTCTTCAACATATCTTGTAATGGTTTCTATGAAATCATTTTCATTCATGGTGACATCATTCAGATTTTGCTTTATTGAGCTGTAGATAAAGGGATGATTTTTTTGTGTGCCTTCTGAGGAAAGGGAATACAATCACAAGTGAGTGATGATACTTTTCTAATCTCTCATCTATCTTATTGGGTTATCTCTCTCTCTGCGCTCTTATCTGCTGTGACAATTGTGAATGAAATCAAACTACAGGCTTGTGTGATTTGTGTGGTTTTGTTCTCACTATGTTTTCAAAGCATTGCTTTTCATGGGGCAGATAATTCAAGTTTGTAAATCAATTTATAAAACCTGTGTGGCCATCCTGTGGATTTACATATCTTACATAGAAAGACATTATAAGCATTTTCTTGATCCAACTCAAAAGGATTGATTGAGAGCTAACGGCCCCACTAAAATGTTATTAATGATCTCAAAACAATTAAAAAGTTAAAATATTTATCAATATTATGAACCTTAAGTATTAATTTATAAATTATCACAGGGAAATTATTAATATTTAAAGGTATAGGTTTATTTCATAACTAAGAAAACAACCTGTTCCAGTTCTTGCTGCTTCTTTTGAAATTGCTTTCACTAGTCACTTTCCATTTACTCTCTAGGGAAATGGTATAGCTAATAGTGAATAAATCAGCTCATCTTGTGGATATTTTTTCACAAATCAGTTTAATGCTTCATGGTTAGATAATTTTAGAACTATAGGAAAACAAGTCTTGAATAGTGTATACTCTGTCATAAGGTTTATTTAGTGTCCACTGGAACCACAATCACCACCACCACTTCAACAAACTACTTTCCAATGTTGTGATGATTCACATACACTGGAATTTACCAATCATTTATTCATTCATGAATAAATATTTGTTTTCCATCGTCCCCGTGGGCGAGGGGCTTAACTCAGCACAGGGCCATTGCAGTATATCAAACATTACGTCCTTTCCCTCATAGAGTTTAATTTATATTCTACTGAGATGACAAATATTAAACAAATAAATAAATATTAAATATGTCATTAATAATAAATGTTATGAAGATAACTAAAATAAGGTAAGGGTATTGAAAATGACAAAGGAGCAATATTGTAGTTAGGAAAGATTCTTTCAGGGGTTGACATTTAAGCTGACGTTTGAAGGAAAAAATTGAGTCAGGTGTTAAGATAACTAGGAGAAAAGTGATCCAGACAGAGGTAAGAGCAAATACAAGGACTAAGCTATGTGTGAGGTAGGAACATAACTGGGCATGTTCTCAGAACATCAAGGTGTGGCTGGAACCTAGAAAGGGAGAGGGAGAGTCAAAGGCAATGAAGTGAGAAGAACCTTGGGTTTATGTCAGTTAAGCACTCATAGGTTTAGATTTTATTTTAACTGCAATGGGAAATCATTGGAGGGAGCTGAGCAGTGAAGCGACATTCTCTGATTTTTCCTTACTTTCTCTCTGTTTTTTTTTTTTTTTTTTTTTTTTTTTTTTTTTTTTTTTTTTTTTTTTGAGATGGAGTCTCGCTCTGTCACCCAGGCTGGAGTTCAGTGGCACGATCTCGACTCACTGCAAGCTCTGCCTCCCGGATTCACGCCATTCTCCTACCTCAGCCTCCCTAGTAGCTGGGATTATAGGCACCTGCCACCACGCCCGGCTGATTTTTTGTATTTTTAGTACAGACGGGGTTTCACCGTGTTAGCCAGGATGGTCTCCATCTCCTGACCTCGTGATCCACCCATCTCAGCCTCCCAAAGTGCTGGGGTTACAGGCATGAGNTTTTGAGATGGAGTCTCGCTCTGTCACCCAGGCTGGAGTTCAGTGGCACGATCTCGACTCACTGCAAGCTCTGCCTCCCGGATTCACGCCATTCTCCTACCTCAGCCTCCCTAGTAGCTGGGATTATAGGCACCTGCCACCACGCCCGGCTGATTTTTTGTATTTTAGTACAGACGGGGTTTCACCGTGTTAGCCAGGATGGTCTCCATCTCCTGACCTCGTGATCCACCCATCTCAGCCTCCCAAAGTGCTGGGGTTACAGGCATGAGCCACTGTGCCCGGCCTTCTCTCTCTCTCTTTCTCTCTCTCTTATTTTATTTTTTAAGATACTTTAGCTGTTTGCAGAGAGGAATCTGCAGGGTGAAGTGGAGACACAGTGACTATGCTCCCGTGGTTCCAGGTGTAAGGTGAAGGTGTTAATGGCCTTGTACCCAAGTGGTAGCAAAAATGGATGAAATGCATGAATTATCTATGTATAGTATATGGATGTAGAGCTAATTGGATCTCACCAGTGGATTGACTGGATTTAGGATGCAAAAGAAAAGAGTCAATGATCAATCTACAGTTTGGAACCTTACCAACTTGATGGGTGGTCGTGCCAATTAAAAAAGCAGAGAATACTAAAGAACAGGCTGTGGGGTACAGATAATCAATAGTTTTATTTACGAATATTCATTTTGAGATGCCTATTAGACATTCAATTGTAGATTTCAAATACGCAGCTATCTAAATTTGCTGGGTAAACTGGCCCTGGTAATTAAAATTTTGCCATGATTAGTCAATATTTAAAATAATTAGCCTTAAAAGCAGGCTATGATATTTCAACCTGCTACAAACAACCAAATGGAAAGGGTAGGAGCAACTCTAATTATATTTAACAGAATTACATTGTATTTTCATAAATTGATTTTAAAATCTAATATTTTCAGATGTATATGTATTCTTCTCATCACATTGCTATTATTAAATAGTAGAAAGTAATTACTATGTGTCAGGCAATGTTCTAAAATGTAAATGTATATATAATATTGTGTGCCTATATATGAATGTATATATTTTAAACCTATCTATATACAGATATGAAATATCACATATAAGTGCATATATACATGTTAGATATATATATTACATACACAATTCACAATGTTACATACATAAATATATTTTTAAATAGCAAGTAATAATAGTAGCAAACACATGCCAGGCAATGATCTAAGATATATATAATGTTTATGTATATAATATTTTGTGCCTATATCTATATAGTGTTACTATTCAATTATTTACTATGTGCCAGAAAATGAAGATTTTATATACATAATGTAAATACATATATATCTACATACAAATGTACACATGTATGCATATATACATATATACATATATGTGTGTACACATGTATATATTTATATGTAGATATATATGTCTATGATATATAGACAAAATAATACATACATGCACACATACATAAACTTATAAATCCTCATGCCAATATTACACCTTCCATTGTAGATGATAAATTTAAGCCAGAAAGAAGTAAATTAATTCACTCAAATTAACACAGCTATTAACTCTCCACATGGAATTTGAAGTCAGAGAGTTGAGCTGCAGAGAAGACATTCTTATTCACTATGCTGTACTGACTTACTAATACTAAATAAGAAAGGAAGCCATTGTATTGATGTCTATTTATGTGTTTAGTGAAATATTTAAAATCCTTAAAATATTAATCTAAAATTATTTTTAGTAATCTAAATTCATATTTATTCACAAAGAAATAACCATATAGATACTGATGAGATTATTAATAGGCCATTTCATAAAAACAGTCTAGTAGATTTTTAATTTATAAAACTGAAAAATAATACGCACTTAACCTCATTAAAGTCACGTATTTATGGAATAGGTTGTCACTATTATTTGGTACTGAGCAGTGACTATGTATGTAAGAAAATAAAACCATTTTACCAATATTCCTGTTACCTGTCTACTAAAAATTCCCATATTTTCTTTCCCCTCACTTCTTTCTTTGATCATGAATTTGTGCAGACTCATAGTGCCACCTCTCAGACTGTGGGTACAACTTCTAGTTCATTTCAGGGCTACCCTCTAGGACAGATGTGGTTTTTCCAAAAACCACACTTCACGGACAGAGCTGTGAGAATTTTCCTTTTAACTACTTTGAAAATAGCTTCTGAAAACCACCTTAAACCTCCAACTAATGAAAAGTTGATCTTTTCTATGAAAGTTGTAGGTGAGTGAATTAGAAAGGTCCTGACTGCAGTAACACGACATATTTTCTTGTTCCATGGGGTGACTGTTTTCTCCTCTTGCACTGAAATATGCCTGTCAAGGACAGCATCCATGTTCCATGCTTTTTTGTATCCTAGACATGATACTCAATGGATGAATATATAGATACTTGACATATGTTTGAACTTAATTCTACAAAGAACTGTTATATTCTTTCACTTATATTATTTTTCTTTTGCTTAGATTTGAAATCATAGGTTATTACCAGCTCCTTTCTATTGTCATAATCAAGGTTACCTAAATAATTGTATCTATTATCATTTACAAATTATTTCCTGAACCAACTAGTGCTGAAGCTAAAAGTCACCTCAATGATGACTGCAAGCAAATTCATAAACAACTGAGATGATGCTTCAGTGGTTGTTTCTGCAATGAGGTTCTCAGAATCATATAAAAACCAAGCTGGTATTTTTTTAATTGAAACATTGTAATTGTGCATATTTATGGAATATACTTTGATGTTTTAATACATAATACATATATTGTATAATGATCAGAGTATTTTTCATACTCATCTCTTCATACATTTATCACTTTTTTCAATGAGAACATTCAAAAACCTCCGTTCTAGCTATTTTGTAATATATAAAACACCTTACCTTTAATTAGCATCATGCTTCTGTGCAACAGAACACCAGATTTATTCTTCCTATCTAATTGTAACTTTGTACCCACTGATCAACGTCACCCTATCCTCCTCTTTCCCTCTCCTCCCCACATTCCTGGACTCTTAATTTCTGGTAATCACTGTTCTTTCTATTCTCTGGATGTCAACTCCATTTTTTCAATTCCATACAAGTGAGATCACAAAGTATTTGTATTTCTGTGTCTGGCTTATTTCACTTAACATTATGTCCTTCAGGTCCATGCATGTTTTTGCAAATGAAAGGACTTCATCCATTTTATGGCTTAACAGCATTCCATTGTGTATACTTACTATGTTTTCTTTATCCATTCATCTGTTGTTGGACACAAATTTATTCTACATCTTGGCTACTATAAATAATGCTGCAATAAACATGGGAGTGGAGACATTTTGACATAATGATTTCATATTTTAATATCTACTCAGCATTGGGATTGCAGATTCATATGGTATTTTATTTTTAATTTTTTGAGGAACTGCAGTTATTGTTTAAAACCAATATTTAAAATGAAACTATTACAAATAATCTTTCTAAGAAATCTGACAAATATTTTGGAAGGTAGTCAGAAAGTCCTTCCACCTGCAGGTAAGAAGAATTGTTCGAAAGGCATTAACACAATACATATGAGCAACCATTATTTCTCACATGGAACAGCACTATATGCAATCCAAACAATGATCAGGAGTTCTAGCCATAAAATCAAAACTGGCCTTTTAATTTAAAACTTCAGTTCTATTTTTCTAGAAATTCAGAAAAGATCATAGAGATTGGTAAGGCTGAATAGAAGGACACATTTGTTAAGAAAAAAGTGACATATAGGCAAGTAAAAAAGTGAACAATGATGATCATAATGTAATTCTGCTTAACAAATAATTTGATGGTACCAACTGTATATAAAACAATGTGTTAAATGTTGCAAACAGAAAAATACATACAAATAACACCTGGTCTCAAAATACTACGGCCTACTAGCAGCATAAATATTAATATAACTAACTGTAGTACAGAGCAGAGTGCTAAATAGCCATAGCAGTGACTGACTTATAAATAATTCATAATACAACAACATTGATTCATCATTTAGGTAACATATTTAAGCAATAAATATATAATGGAAAAAAGATTCAAATAATTCTTGCTTAGCATCCTAATTCCCTTTGCCTCATAGACATAGAGAAGAATATGGGATTAATTCTGGGATTGAGAGAGTCAGGAGGGCTTCATTTTACAGAATTTATGCAAGAATTCCAATATTAGAGGACTTAAGCAAATTCTTATTTTTTCTAACATTTTATTATGAAAATATTGAAACATATGGAAAAGTTGAAATAATTGTACAGTGAGTACATGTCTACCCATACATCCATCTTGCTATCATCCATCTTATTCCTTGATACAGTCCAAAGTAAGTTGCAAATATAAGCAAACTTTGTCCCTATATATGTGGTTTGTATAATATTAAGCAGAGTTAAATATTTGCTTTTTTTTTTCTTTAGGTAACATTTGCCTACTGAATTAGTCTGTTCCTATGCTGCTAATAAAGACATACCTGAGACTGGGTAATTTATAAAAGAAAGAAAGTTAATGGATTCACACTTATAATTATAAAATTATAAATGAGACTTATTCACTACCAGAAGAACAGTATGGGGGAAATAGCCCCGATGATTCAATTATCTCCACCTGGTCCTGTCCTTGACACATGGGGATTATTACAATTCAAGGTGAGATTTGGGTGGGGACACAGCCAAACCATATCATTCCACTCCTGGCCCCTCCCAAATCTTGTGTCCTCACATTTCAAAACCAATCATGACCTTCCCAAAGTCTTAATTCATTTTAGCATTAACTCAAAAGTCCACAGTCCAAAGTCTCATTTGAGTCAAGGCAAATGAGCCTTTTTGCCTATGAGCCTGTAAAATAAGAAGCAAGTTAATTACTTCCTAGATACAATGGAGGTACAGGCATTGGGTAAATACACCCATTCTAAATGGGACAAATTGGTCAAAACAAAGGGTCTACAGGCTCCCTGCTAGTCCGAAATTCAACAAGGCTGACAAATCTTAAAACTCCAAAACGATTTTCTTTGACTCCATGTCTCACATCCAGGTCTTGCTGATGCAAGAGGTGGGCCCCCATGGCCTTGGGCAGCTCTACCCCTGTGTCTTTGCAGGGTAGAGCTCCCCTCTCAGCTGCTTTCATGGGCTCATGTTGAGTGTCTGCAACTTTTCAAGGTGCCTGGTAAAAGTTGTCTGTGGATCTACCATTCTGGGATCTGGAGGATGGTAACCCTCTTCTCACAGCTCCACTAGGCAATGCCCCAGTGGGAACTCTGTGGGGGGGGGGGGGCTGCGACCCCACATTTTGCTTCTGCACTGCCCTAGTAGATGTTCTCCATGAGGGCTCCACCCCTGTAACACACTTCTGCCTGGATATCCAGGTATTTCCTTTCATCCTCTGAAATCTAGGTGGAGGTTCCCAAACCTGCATTCTTGCGTTCTGCACACCTGCAGGACCAATGCCATGTGGAAGCTGCCAAGACTGGGGGCTCTGAGTCCTGCCAAGAAAACCATTTTTTTTCCTCCTAGGCTCAGGACCTGTAATGGGAAGGGCTGCTGTGAAGGTCTCTGACATGCCCTGGAGATATTTTCCCCATTGCCTTGGTGATTAGCGTTTGGCTCTCCATTACTCAGGCAAATTTTTGCTGTGGGCATGAATTTCTCCCCAGAAAATGGGTTTTTCTTTTCTATTGCATCATTAGGCTGCAAATTTTTCAAACTTTTATGCCCTGCTTCCTCTTGCACACTTTGCCACTTAGAAATTTCTTCTGCCAGATAACCTAAATCATCTCTCTCAAGTTCAGTGTTCCACATGTCTCTAGGGCAGGGGCAAACGCTGCCAGTCTCTTTGCATAACAAACCTTTCCTTCAGTTCCCAACAAGTTCCTCATCACCATCTAAGACCACCTCAGCCTATACTTTACTGTCCATATCTCTATCAGCATTTTGCTCAAAGCCATTCAGCAAATCTCTAGGAGGTTCCAAACTTTCTCATACTTTCCTATCTTATTCTGAGCCCTCCAAGTCTCTGGGAAGTTCCAAACTTTCCCATATTTTGCTATCTTCTTCTGAGCCCTCCAAACTGCTCCAACTTCTGCCTGTTGTTACCCAGGTCGAAAGTCACTTCCACATTTTCTGACATCTTTACAGCAGCACCTCACTACCAAATACCAACTGTATCAGTCTGTTCTCATGCTGCTAGTAAAGAATACCTGAGACTGGGTAATTTATAAAGGAAAGAGGTTTAATGTATTCACAGTTGCACATGGCTGGGGAGGCCTCACAATCATGGTGGAAGGAAAAGGAGAAGCAAAGTCATGTCTTACATGGTGGCAGGTAAGAGAAAATGTGCAAGAGAATTCTCTTCTATAAAACTATCAGATGTTCTGAGAATTATTCACTACCAGAAGAATAGTATGGGTGACATGGCCCCCATGATTCAATTATCTCCAGCTGGCCCTGCTCTTGACACATCAGCATTATAACAATTCAAGGTGAGATGTGTATGGCGACACAGCAAAACCATGTCACCTACAACGAAATTCACAAGTTTTAAGTATACCATTTGAGGAATTTTGACAAGCATACACAACAATGTAACAAAAACAACTGTAGAGATAGAGAATATTATCTTTATTCTAGAGTCTGAGATAGACCTTAAGGTCTTTCTCCATCAATCCTCTCATTCAACCTTCCATAGAAATCACTGTTCTGACCATTTTTATGATAGATTAATATAGCCTGTTCTAGAACTTAATGGACATGTAATCACATTGTTTGCAATATTTTGGGTCAGGCTACTTGCTTTCAACATAATGTTTTTAATATTTATCTTTTTATACCGATGGTTCATTCCTTTTTATATTGTGTAGTATTCCATTGTATAAATATTCCAGTATGTTTGTCCATTCTCCTGGGCTCTTTCCAGTTTTCAGCTCTGATAAATAAAACTTCTATGAACATTATTTCATATATCTTTTTGTAATCACATGACTACATATATATTTAGCAAGCACCTACAAGTAGATTGCCGAATCATAGGATATGGTAGATTTGATTTTATAAGAAACTGTCAGAACAGTTTTCTAAATGTACCATTTTACATTGCTACTAACAATGTATGAGGGTTTTGTTATACCATAGCCTACCAATATTTTGGTGTTGTCTGTGTTATTGTCTTTTCAATTCACCATTATGGTGGTGTGCAATGGTATCTCATTGTGACTTTAATTTACATTTCCTTGGTGACTAATGGTGTTGAGCACACTTTGATTGCATATTAATCACTTACATGTCTCCCTTCATAGAATATGCTTAATTCATACTATATTAACATAATATCTGATTAAACTTATTACCTGAAGAAATATATAAACCCTGTGAAAGCAGTCCTTATTTCAGAGTACTTGTCACTACTAAGCATTTCATGAAAACTTGTGGTATAAAATTAAAAGGACTTTTTTTCACATTGAAAGTTCAAGTGGATAGTCATATTTTATTTCATTACTTTTCTCAAAACTAGAGATTCCCAAGTTACCTATTTTGTAGGTTTAAATTCCTTCTCTGGATTGAAGGTGGCTGGAAAATTCATGGGTTGAGAGTTAGTCCTGGGTTTCAGCATCTCAATTCTGTTTTGGAGACTTACTATGTGAGGATAAGCAAGTCATTTACATTATATGAAGTTCCATTATTTTCTCCTTTGAAAAAAATTGAGATAATAATGCCTGTGTCTCAGAGTATATTTTAGGATTAAAATGCAAAATTTAAAAATGTTCTTTTATTGAAGTCTTAACACAATGGCTAGCACATTGCATTGAGCCAAAACATCTTGATCTTTATTTATCATATAATCAAATGTTACCTAAAAGTGTTGATATATTAGCCACTAGAATTTCCATCAAAATCTTAATAAAATTGCACAGATATTGTTTACAAAATGTACTATGTGTTCTACTGAAGTTCTCAAAACATGGATTATATCCATTACATCTGTCACCTTAAATCCAATGCTAAACACAGTGCCTGTGAAGAATAAGGAACGAATAAAAATTTATAGGCTGAAAAACAAAGAAGCAAGCACAGGCTTTTCTTCCAAATTCCTAACCAATATCTCAGAATGTAGACCCACATTAATTTATGGTCAATCACTTCCTTTGGGGATATGCCTTTATCAAACAAGCATTTATTGAGTACCAACTGTCCCATGCACTATTCCAGCAACTTCAAAAAGATAGAATAGATCCTTACACTCATGAAGTTTACATTAATGGAGCCAGAAATACAATAAGCCCTTTAACAAATAAATTTGAAAAACAGTAACTGCAAGTGATGTAAAAGAAATAAAATAATAGAGCTCTGTTAAGGAGGAGTAATGTGTATTAACATTTCTTCTTTATGATTTGAAGAAAGTAAAAGTAAAAATCCCAATGCCTTGACACTTAAATATTAGAAAATGTATTTTAACCAAAAGAAATAAAGCAGGCATTCTGCAAGAGGCATTGCGAAGGCCTAGCTGATGGTTTGAAAGACCATCAGGGTCTACAAGATCACAGTCTCTTTTGTTTTTGTGGGGAAATTAGCATAGAACTGGCAGCTGGCACTCAGAATACAGTTTAAAAAGGGAAACCAAGGAAAAGTGTTCTGCTAATGAGATGAAATGTCGAAGTTTACTCCCTGAGCTAGAGTCTTTCTTAGTTTGTGATTATTCAGAACTTTTGCAGAATGAGAAGTTTGCCACTCAAAATGGCTTCTACTCACAGAATCTATATTCAGAATATAGATTACCATTGTTCCTTTAATCATTAGTGACCAAAGCTCTTGGCTGGATATCAGGCCAAAGGGAAAATCTAGCTTGCTTGCATCACTGAAATGCTGGTCATCATTTTTTTTTTTTTTGTAAGAATCAGAGATATCAAGAAATTGTATTTATATAATGAGAGAGTAGTTAATGCAGTTACAAGTATACTGCAGTCTTGGCAGCATTTGATTTCTGGTGCTGAAATTCTCTGCTATGTGATCATGAAGTAGTTACTTGTCTTATGTCAAATTTCCTAGGAAACAGATTCTCAGACAGTTTAACATGCATGAGGATTTTTGGATTGTGCTCTCAGGAACAACTTCTGTAAGACAGTGAGCAAACTGCATAGAATAGAAGGAGACGTTGAACTGGGAAGCCTCTGAAACAGAGGCTTTGGCCACTGATCCATAGGGAGCTCTGGAAGTGGGAGACCACTTTAGCAAATCTAAGAGCGGCACAGTTGACTGCATGGGTGGGACAATTGAAGATGTAGGTGCAGGCAATAGAACTTGGTCCAACACAACAGGCTTTGGATAATGACTATTTTATCACTGACACTGATTAGAATTGCTGGTGCATGAAGATAAAAGAAGAGCAAACTGACTTTCAGTAAGTTTTCATGTACCCCTTTACTGCCTATACCTGGGATGAACTATTTCCACTATGCTACTTTTGGTACACCATGGCATAGTTCCTAGATTCACTGGAGGTAGCTCAGCTACATATAACTAATCGTCATTGCAGTGATGATAAAACCGAGGTAAAAAGGAGTTAAATAACTTGCTTAGAATTCACACCTAGTAAATGGTAGTGCCTGGGTCTGAACACAGTTAACATGTATTTTCTGTGGCTCAAGCTATAATGTCTCATCTCTTACAGAGTTGTCATGAAGGTTAAAAGCAATGGCTACATGTAAAGCATCTGATAGTTTATAATAATGCTTCCTATATATTTTAGTATCAGGACTTCTTTCACTAGTAAAAATTCAGGGCACCATTGAAATTTTTTTTTTTTTTTTTTTTTTAGACGGAGTCTTACACTGTCACCCAGGCTGGAGTGCAGGGGCACTATCTCGGCTCATCGTAACCTCCACCTTCTGGGTTCAAGCAATTCTCTTGCCTCAGCCTCCCAAGTAGCTGGAATTACAGGCATGCACCACCATGTCCAGCTAATTTTTGTATTTTCAGTAGAGATGGGGTTTCACCAGGTTAGCCAGCTTGGTTTCGAACTGCTGACATCTAGTGATCCACCCGCCTCGACCTCCCAAAGTGCTGGGATTACAGGCGTGAGCCACCACACCCAGCCATCACTGAGCTTTTGTTTTCAATGTTTACTGTATTTGCAATTGAAATTGAAAGTTTGTGAATTAATTACAAATAACATTAATAAACTAATTACATGTTTTCATAGAATAAGTATATTTTCAAAACATAGCATTTTGTGGAAACAGTGGCATTGCTTTAAATTATTTCAAGTCTCAATATCTATATTGATAGACAAATTCTTTTTTCTGCTTCTGCACTCAATCTGCTATAATGTATTGTTTTGGTTGACGTAAATGAAGAAATACACATATATCTGTATGTGTATGTGCATATATACTCACACATGCACATATAGACATATTATAGACACTGTCATAAACGTTACTTTATATATACATACATATAACGACCTTTCCAAAAAATTACTTTGTGTATTCTATGATACACTATTGCTATTACCAAAAAGAGTGTGGAAATTTCCTGTTTGTCTTCTTGTTCACAAGGTCACATAGTAAAGTGAAAAGATACGTAAATTAGAATTCAAAAGACTTAATATTTTGGTGCAGCTTCACCATATACTTAGCTGTCTGTCCTTTTATAAATAATGTCATTTCTCTCACTCTTTGTTGACTGTTCTAAAATATTGGGATAATAACGTTTGGCTCAAAGCTCTTACAGAATTGTTGTGAGAATTAAACAGAAATATGTAAAAAGCTATTTAAAATGTTATAAATTATGTAAATGCAAGGTATTTTGACAATGCTATTATAATTATAGTTAGTATTAGAAATTAAGTCTTCTAAAAATACTGCCATTATTAATAATATCATCCTGTTTGGAATTCC
Source organism: Rhinopithecus bieti (assembly GCF_001698545.2). NCBI lineage: Eukaryota > Metazoa > Chordata > Mammalia > Primates > Cercopithecidae > Rhinopithecus > Rhinopithecus bieti. The sequence goes on along the minus strand of NW_016807406.1, from coordinate 2,115,010 downwards.
TAAAGACAAGGAATGTAGAGCAAGCTTTTCTACCGAGCATTTATATACACTGTCCTGCTGGCACCTCTGACACTACATGGCTAAAACTGAACTCAGCATTTTCCCTTCCGTATTTTTGCTTCCTTTGTATTTTTTAGGTTTATTATGTCTCATTTTCTCATCTTTCTAGTAACCAAGGCTAAATGACTTATTTTCATCTTTAAGTGAATCCTTTCACTCTTACCATCCATCCAATGGTTTGCCATTGTCTTAGAATCTCTACTCTTATTGTCTGATATAGTCACCTTTTCTTCATATTTTTAACTATAGGCCCTTAAATGAAGCCCTCAGCATCTCTTTTCTAAACCATTGGTAGTCTCCTAGATGGTCAATTCCCCTGCATACCGCCCAAGGTTATGTTTCTAAACAGAAAGAGGACTGGGTCACTCTTCTATTTGAAAAAAAAAAAAAAAAAATGTTTTCCCACTGCCTAAAGAACATCTGAAGTCTTGCAGAAGAAACAATCCAATATCAAATAACTTCTACCTATCATTAAGTCCACATTTCCCAATATATACTGATCCATACCTAGTCCCAGTAGGCTATTTGGCATTCTTGAAATATACAATTGATTTTTAACACTTTTATCATTTACATTTTTATGCTTTAAATGTCCTTTAAAAAGTTTCCAAACCCATCTCCCAGTGATAAGATATTCAATTGTCAAGGTCATACTAATCTAAACTCAGTTCGAGCACCCATAATCTTTGATCCTTCAGGCAAAATTAATTGCCCCCTACTGTTCTTCCTAGAACAATTTATTTCCACCTTATTTTTCTATTTATAAATACTTTAGACAATCTACTAAATGCAAGCCGCATGTTATACTTCTTAAATGATCATATATGAAATCTAAGTTGAGTGCCTCACCAAGTAATACTATTTTGCTCTATCTTGTATATTGAATTTAGATTGTGGTAGCAAAGCTATGTGGTAGCAAAGGCTGAAGCTCAGCTATAGAATTTTTTTACTACTATACCTAGCATTATACTTTGCATAGATATCAATGATTCCAAACAAATATTGATTTTATTTGAATTTAGAAAGAGGCAGGGGTTGAGGAACTTCACAAAGCCACTGGGCCTTTGGTGTTTCCTTTTAGCAAGAAGAAAATTGTTGTGTAAATCTATATACCTCCTGACAAGGTTTTCTAACATTCTATTACAATTTCTTTTCCTTTCATTGAAAGAAGATTTAGTATACAATATTCTCTTCTATATTTTATTCTATGACAAATTAAAAAAATCACTGAAATGTGGTTATTCAAACAAGGCGATTTTACTTGAGTCATATTCTTCCTGTTTTCACTTCATTTACAACTAAAATTTCTAACCTAAGAAACATGCATACAGCTATATATTCAACAATTCATGAATGACAAGATTATGTGTATATATATAGTATCTATTATAATACCAAAATTATATATATAATATACATATATATATGTCTGAAATGTATGAAGTCATGGTTTTCACCATTGGGTATGCTATTTTAAGAATCCATTTCATATGACTCTATCTGAAGAAAGTGGTAAGTCAGTGACAGATTATGTTGTCTGAGATGTCTTATTTTTCTCACATAATTAAAAAACTCAGAGGTAGATAGGAACAGGTATGGTGATTTCATGATGCTATCAGGCATCAGGCAGTTTCTGCTCAGCCACTTGGTGTATGCTTATCACTTTCCAGTAAAAAGAGGACTATTCCACCTGCAGGTATCATGTCTATATGTGAACCACAAAAGTGAGGAAGAGAATAGATTAAAAGGCACATGCTGAGTCAGTCCCTTTTGAAGATCACTCAACAATGCCTTGTCTGAAAGGGACACATGGAAATACAATTTTTTGGTGGCAACACTGGTGATTTTTACCTTAAAAATCTTTCAGGTAGACAAGGCAAGCTAGAAAGTGATTAGCATGGATACTGTCAACCAAACCAAATCATTGCCAAAGGTAGTCAGAAAAACAATCTCTCAAAAAATCTATTTGTTCTAAGAAAATCACCTATGTTTTCATTTTTATGTAGTCTTTACAATAGTCAAATTCATAGAATCGAAAAGTAGAATGGTAGCTGCCGAAGGTTAGGGGGATAGGAAAATAGAAAGTTGTTTAATGAGATTAGAATTTCACTTTTGCTAGTTGAAAATAATTCCCAAGATTGATTGCACAAGATTGTAAATGTACTTAATACTACTGAACTGTACACTTAAAAATAGCTAAGATACTAAACTTTATGTTTGTATGTATTTTACCACAGTTAAAAAAACTGAATTTGTTCTATTTCTCAATGAAAATGACATTACCAAAAAAATCGGTTAATTGATACATTCACTTCTTTTATTAGACATAAAAATCCCTTTGGTTTCTGGAAAGAAAGATGCATATTTTAAAAAAATTAGTAGCTAAATTTTATGTTATATAATTAAGCCAAATTGATCACATGCCTTCAGATCTTTGCTATAATCTCAAACATGGTAATTACATTTTGGATTTATAGCTGTATTTATTTTTTTCTAAACACTTTTGGCTGAAAGAAATTTTATACTTGATTTGGAAGATATGCAACGTAAAGCCACATGTTTTCAACATAAGTGATTATGACTAGCTGTGGTTTATATTTTGATCCCAATGCTATTAGCAATCTACTAAAAGCAGTTTAATGTTATTAAAGTTATTAATCATTCAGCATTTTATGGGCATAAACTTAATTGCAGATTTTGTCATTACAAACCTCAGAAAAATAAGAAAAATTTTCTCCAAGACTCGAAGCACAAGAAGAGTTTCCTTAGAAGATACTAATGTGTTTTTTTCCAGCAAATACTGAAAATTACAAGTGAAAATCAGTATAGTGCAATGAAGACATACTACTTCTCTACGACAAAGAAAGATCAATTGGTTGATAGCTTAGCAAGCATTTATTGACCACCTGTTATTTACTCAGTTGTTTATTATGTGGATTAAAAAATGAATGAAATGCAATACTTACTCATGAAGTATATAGTCTTGTTTGAGAGACTCAACAAAATACAAACTAAGAAAGACCTTGACCATATTTATATTCAAATGCTAAATTTGAATCATAGCATTTTCCAAATGGAAAAGGGTAGAGAGATAAACTAATCTATTCCTACAAATTAACCTAAGTAGTTCATGCTGGCTCCTGTAGCAACCAACCACAAAATCCAGTGCCAGATAAAATACAAATGTATATGACTTATTACAAAGACTGATGTAGTTGGAGGGTGGGTAGTGGGATTTGTTCTATGAAGTTATACAGGGATCTAGATGCTCATTTATCCCTTAGGGCCACAGAGTATCTTATCAATGACTTTGCTTCTAGATGGTCAAACAATAAGTGCAGAGGATTAGGTCTGCCTGGAAAGGGTGTATATCACTGTACACCCAATGCATTGACCATTTGTGCAGTCCCATCTGTTTCCTTTGCCTAAAAATCTTTTGCATCCCCTTGTGGCCTAGTTAACTTCATCTCATTTTCAAGATCTCAGGTCAACCTTTCCTTACTCAGGAAACCCTACCCTCACAACTCTAAGTAGGACAAATATCTCTGTTTTAGACACTCATAACAAAGAATACACTTTTTTTGTAGCACTGTCCCATATATAATTTTAGAATTTATAGTTTGATTATCTGATTAATGCCTGTATCCCTTACCTTATTCTAAAATAATTTGAATAAGGATACGAATGTTTTAACATATTTTCTCCAGAGCCTAACACCACACCTGGTCCAGGTAAGGTATTTGATAAGTATTTGCTGAGTGAATATGGACATGCATGCATGAATACACATATGAAGTCAATTGCATTTGTGTACATGTTTATCAAAGAGTAAAACTAGAGTCCTGTAATACTCAGTTTCAGTTTAGTTCTCTTTCCATTTTTCCATATGCTTTTATTGGGTTCTGCTTATAGACTGAAATCTACCTTCATGGCCTTATGAACTTTAAGGGTGATGAGTCATTGAACCCATATAGATATTAATTTACATATTACATAGTTAAACTGTGTGACCGCATTGAGTGGATGGTTGGTTACATGTCTTGCAACTACCACTATTATAGAAGATAATTATATATATACATATATATATATGAATGATAGAAATGATTTAGTACCTTAAGTAATGATATTATGTTAAATCTATCTTTGGTCAGGGCTGAGCTATAGATGTTGAGTTAGGTACAAAACAGTAAGTAATTGCATACATCAATTTATAAGAGCATGAATTTTTTGGAAGAACTGGGGAAAGAGATGGTAGCAAATGTTGAACAAAATCATTCTTGAGATCCGAACTTTTATGAGTTGTCTGGTGAATGAGAAAAAGTCTGAATGAGAAAAAAACAGATATTGATGAGGGCCTCGATTATCCTATGGAGTGCATTAATCACAAGAAAAGAGTCTAATCCAAAACAAGTCTCAATCAGCACAAGGCAAGAGAAAGTAGCAATGCTGGATATAGGTCACAACCACTACTTTTATTTCTAAGTTTTATTGAGGTATAACTGACACAGAATAAAACTTTAATTTTACAGTACAAAATTTGGTTAATTTTGAATTATATATATACCCATGAAATCATTACCAAATCAAAATAATAAAAACACATATCACACTGCAAAACTTCCTTATGCCCCTTTGTTGTTTTTCCCTCTCATAAACCCAAGCAACCATAAGCAACAGGTAACCACGGTCTTCTATCACTATACATTGGTTTGCATTCCCTAGACTTTTATATAAGGAGAATCATATAGTCCACACTCTTTCTCTTTTTTTCTGGTGGGGAGGGAGGATATGGCTTAACTGACAATAATTGTTTTAAGATCCATCCATGATGTTGCATTAATTAATAACTTTTCCTTTTAGTTTTGAATAGTATTTCATGGTATGAATATATCAAAATATGGGTATATATTTACTTGTTGTGGGACACTGGAGTTCATTGCTATTTTTTTTGCTATTAGAATAAAGCTGCTGTGGACATTAGTTTACAGATCTTTGTATCTTCGAGTAAAATGTCTGGATCATATAGTAAGTGGATATTTAAGTTTTAAGAAAAGCCCAAATTGATTTCCAAAGCACTCACACTATTTTGCATGTATTTGAGAGTTACATTCTTCTTAACACTGGGTATAGTCAGGCTTTAATTTTAGTCATTTTAGTAGATATGTAGTGGTATCTCATAGTTTTAATAGGCACTTCTCTAATGACTAATGATGTTAGCATCTTTGTCTATCAGTGTGCCTACTATACTCAGCAGTGCAACTTGTTTGATGAAATGTTTAAATCTTTTGCCCAATTTTAAAATATTTCTGTATTATTGAGTCTTGAGAGCATTTAAAATATGTTCTAGATACACAGTCTTTATGAGATACATGATTTGCAAATATTTTCTCTCAGTTTTTTTAAAAAAACTTTATTCTTTTAAGATCAGAAGTTTTGATTTTGATGAAGTCCAGTCTATGAATTTTCTCTTTTGTGAACTGCACTTTTGGAATTTTATCTAATAAATCTTTGCCTAACATGAGGTCACAAAGGTTACCTCCATAAGTCTGACAGTTTTATAGTTTTAGATTTTAGATAGTTATATAGTTTTAGATTTTACATTAAGGTTTATGATCGATTTTGAGTTGATTTTTGTATATAATGAAAGTATGGATAACAATTCTAATGTTCATATGGATATACTGAAGACTTAGAATACCTAAACAACTTTGAGAAATTTTGAAATCGGGTACTGATGGTCCTCTAACTCTGTCCTTTTCCAAAGCTGTTTTACACAGTTTAGATCTTTTGCCTATCAATATGTATTTTAGAATCAGTATTCCATTTTCTACAAAAAAGAATGTTGGGATTTTACTTGACTATTTTATCCTCTTTGGTACTGTCTGCATTTTTAACAGTGTGTTTAGACCATTTATTTCTAATCTGATTATTAATATGGTTAGGTTGAAATGTACCATTTATTTGTTTTATATTAGCCCTATCTGTTTTTTGTTCTCTTGTTCATCTCTCTGCCTTATTTTCCTCAACTGAGTGTGTTTTACTTTTTAAATCTCCTTTGTTGGTTTATTTCTGTATCTGTGTGTTTTGTTATTTTATGGTGGCTTTAGGATTTATAATATAAATACTTATAATAGTCTACCTTCGAGTATTATTATACCATTCCACGTATTCTGTAAGAACCTTGCAACAGTATACATTCATTTCATACTACACTGTTAATCTTTTGCATATAAATTCAATTATTTTCAAACTATCTTTAAATAATAAGAAAAAGGGCTTAATTTCCATTTTCAGTGTTCTTCATATCTTGGTATAGATTCACATTTCCATCTTGTGTCATTCTTTTCTTCCTGAAGAGTTTCTTTTGACATTTCTGCAAGTGTGAGTCTGCTGGTGATAAATTTTTTTCAGACTTAAATGTCTTTAAAAGTCTTAATTTTATCTTCATTTTTGAAAGATCTTTTACTGGATATGTGTCTAGGTAGACACTTGCATTTTCTTTACTTTAAAAGTGTTGATCTATCTCTACCAGTTGCATTTTTTTTTTAACAAATGTTATGATCCTGATCTTTGGTACTCTCTACACAACCTGACTCGTTTCTTGACTGCCTTTAAGATTTTCTCTTTATTGCTAGCTTTCAGAAATGTGGTTATGATGCATCTTGATACAGTTTTCTTTAAATATCTTGAGGCATCTCAGATTTATTATGTAATCTTGTTCATCACATTTGGAGACATTTAGCCATTATATCTTCAAATATTTTATCTCTCCCCTTACCTTCTAGAACACCAACTACATTTATATTAAGCTACCTGAATTTATTCTGCAGCTCACTTCTAAGTGAGAGACAAAGAATGAATTCTATATCCATTCTGGTAGAATAAAAAAGTAATCTCTGTATTTTTGGAGCTACGTGGAGTTTAAGTAGTAGCCAAAAGATACACAGTAATGGGCATCTTAATCATCGCAGGTGAGATACTATGGGCTCCCAAGGATATTAAAGAAAAAAGAAATTTGGGAATGGGACTGAGAGCTCATTTTTTATCTTTTGGAAAGAGCTATTGAACTACTGGAATTCACATTTACAAATTAAACTGAGGTAGCTGGTATGAACAGAATGGCAATGCCTGGGATATAATGTGTTTTTACAATACAGCAGATAATTACAGCTATAAAGAATATCAAGTATTCTTCTCTAATTAAATATAATATTTAACAGTGTTAAATTCAGACAGTAGCATAGTCTCCCCTCAACTTTCCAGTATCTGTTGCATCGTTTAATATTGTATAATACTATAAATGTCTTACTAGTAGGGGCCAGGTCTTCAATATCTATTGTGTGTGGCGGGGGAGGGGAGGTGGGTGTCTGTGTATGTTTGTGTGTGTGTAAGAATCTACACACAGTGAGTAGATGCCTAATTATAGTGCCTTTGGCTGCTTGACTAAACATAAATGTGCAAAAGTGAATTTATACAAAGAATTATAGTATTAAAACATAGCTCAAAAATAAGGCAGAATTCAAAATTATATACACAGTTTGAATTTAACTGTGAAAGAAAAGTATCCAAAATCCAATGCACAGAATAAAATAATAAAACAGTTTTACTTTTACGGAAGAGTTTATAGAGAAGGCAACATTCTTTTCCCCTTTACCAAAGGGTCTCTCAGCCCACTGGTTGTAACTGCAATTAGTCAATCATAGCTGCAGTTTCAAATCATGTATTTAACAATAATTAGATTTCTAAAACCTTTAAAATTTTGAGCTTTTAAAATTCAAAATATTGTATGGCTAATAGCTCTTCTGAAGAAAGACTAGAGTATGATTTTTTTAAATCAAACTTTTAATATGAAAGTATACAATTAGGACTGATAATGTTCATGATAAAACTGTTGCTTTTACCAAATTGGAATTTCAAGAATGTCATAATGGTATACATTTTTGGATTAGAACATCTGGAAAGGCTTTCCCCCAACTTTGTTACGATTTGTAGTCAGATGCCTTCTTTTCACTAGCCTTAGGAAAGGGGATTGCTTACATCAACATGCTATGTAAGTAATATAGCACTCACATTACTGAGAACTAAACAACTCTATTTTTTGAGTCAGGAAAAATGTAATAAGATAAATTAAATGCTCTGATTTGTAGTCGGAAGGTAGAAAAAAACCCAAATATTCCCTAAATCTCAAAGTAAAATGTAGGTTCACAAAATGTATTTTGAAAACAAAATATCTAAGGGGAATGAAATTATACAGCAAACATTTTTCCAACCAATTTTCCAACCTAACCTAATAACTCAGGGAGTCAGACATTAAACAAAAATGTTCTGTGAACAACAAATTATATTGAACTGATATGATTTCTTTTTATGTCAGAATGTTAATCTTTGTATTAAGGCAAAATCAAGCAATGCCATCTATCCTAATTTACATTAGATTTCCATGTTTTTTTCACATGACATGATAGTTTATGACTAGCTTGGAATATGTACTATCTTGAGATGAGTGAACACCTGACTAATGAAATATCAACATTAATCACCAGGGGCTATGTACAAGCTTAACTAGATAGAGGTTGAGCTGGGTTCTGTATGAATAGAATTGATGCAGCGCAACTTCTCATCCTCTCAGCCTTGCTCTAACATTCATACAGCAACCAATTCCATACAGACTTGGAAAGCTTTGTACAGCTGGAACCTGGAAGTTCATCAACCATATCCCTTCTCTACGTGCATCCCGCATTGCCTTTTCATGTCAATGATCACCTTGTTAGAACTTTCTCATGAGCAACCTGGAAGTGCAGAGTTAATGCCTGCAGAGCCAACCTTGGTCTATGGGGGTCAATAGTAAATGATTAAAGGCTGTGCCTTTTGTTCCTAGGCTGGACAAGTTTGAGCTACACCTCTTAATACTTTATTTGAAAAGTAGAATGTGAAACCAGTCATTATTGCAGTGAAAAAACTGATAATTTTCCACCATTTCTGCTTGTATTAGTCAGGGTTCTCCAGAGGGACAGTACCAATAGGATATGTGTATATATAAAAGGTAGTTTATTAGGGAGAATTAGCTCACATGATTACACAGTAAAGTCCCACAATAGGCTGTCTGCAAGCTCGGGAAGACAGAAGTCAATAGTGACTCAGTGCAAGTCTGAAAGCCTCAAAACCTGGGAAGCCAGCAGTGCAGCTCTCAGTCTGTGGCCAAAGGCCTGAGAGCCCGTGGGAGGCCACTGGTACTAGTCCCAGAGTTCAAAGACTGATGAACCTAGAGTCTGAGGCCCAAGGGCAGGAAAGGAGGAAGTAAGCATGGGTCATGGAAAGAAAGAGACTGCCAGAAGCCTCAGCAAGCAAACTTACCTCCTTCTTCTGTCTACTTTGTTCCAGCCACACTGGCAGCTGATTTGATCGCACCCACTCATATTGTGGGTGACTCTTCCTCTCCTAGTCCACTGACTGAAATGTCAATCTCTTCTGGCAACACCCTCACAGACAAACACAGAAACAATACTTCACCAGTCGTCTAGACATCGCTCAGTCAAGCTGATCTCTAATATTAACCATCGCAAGTTCATCCTTTGTCACCTCAGCACCCGTACACATCTCCTTAAATCATACTTAATCTCCAAATAAAAACAATAATAAAGTCACAATTTCACCTCACACAACACAAGTATCCTTCATGCAACCAAAAGTACACTAATCCCTAACCTAATAAATACTGTTACATAAAATTAATGCTCAAATGCTGCCATGAAGTCAGTAAATGTTATGTTACATGATAAAGGAATAATAAAGGAAATAAAACAGAGATATTTTCTTAGTACAGGTGTATATATGCACAAACATATACTTTAAAAAATGAAGAAATACTCATAACAATTGCAGTCCTTGTTTCTGTAACTGGTCCTGTGGTCATAGCTGATACTGATAACTACCTTTTTCTACTACCGATTCTGTATCTCCTTTGCTTTCAACAAGCACTTCAGTTGGTCATGGATTTTTATTTGATACAATTCCTGAAGGGTCTGGGCCATTTGTAGTCAGGGCAAGATAACACAAAGTAAGAGATCACCCATATCCAGATATACTCTTCTTTACTTCCCTTGTGGAGTAGTAGTCTGATTTCATCTTGATAGTTCAGATAAATCATTCCAGCCAACACTGTGACTCCCTTCTTAGCCTGTTGACATAGAGGCAGGAGGAGCCCAAAGTGGCCAAGTGGCAATCATAACTTCCAGTTCAATAGAATCATTATTGTGTCTCCTGGTGGCAGCATTCTTCCCTTTGGAACAAAGATCTCTAGGCCAGCAGAACAGAATGTCATGGGAGCAGGAACCAAAGTTTTGCTAGTAGGTCACTAGGGGTGATGATGAGTGGTGCCACTTCTACTTCCATCCCTTGATTCTTGAACTCATGAATATTGGCTATGGGAGAAACAGCACCATATATTGGCTGTTGATTCATAGCATATGGAGCCTTCTGGAGAACTTTGCCCCAGCCTGCAAAGTATTGTCACCTAGTTGGAATTGCAGCTGTAACTTCAAAAGGCCATTTCACCCTTCTATAAAGCCAACTGCTTTGTAATTTTTTGGCTGTGAGGTGAGTTTCTTGATCAGAAGTAATGCTATGTGGAACACTATGGGGGAAGACAAGGCATTTTTTGAGTCCATAGATGGTAGTCTTGGTAGAAGAATAGCATGCAGGAAAGGTTACTTACTCCAAATCTGGAGTAAGTAAAACTTACTTACTCCAAATCTGGAGTAAGTAAGTATCTATTCCAGTAAGGCCAAACCACTACCCCTTCCGAGAAGGAGGTGGTCCAGTGTAATCAACCTGACACTAGGTAGCTGACTGATTAATCCAGAAATGATGTCATATTGAGAACTCAGTGTTGGTCTCTGCTGCTGGCAGATTGGACACTGAACCATAGCCATAATCAGGTCAGCCTTGGTGAATGGAAGTCCATGTTGCTGAGCCCATGCATAACCTTCATCCCTGCCACCATGTTTACTTTATTCATAAGCTCATTGGGTGATGACGGGATGGCTGGGGAAAGAGGCTGAATGGTATCCACAGGTCATCCTATACACTTATTAAAATCCTCCTCTGCTGAGGTCACTCTTTGGTGAGCATTCACGTGGGACACAAATATCTTCACATTTTTTGACAACTCAGAGATGTCACCATACTCTCTCATATATAATAATGAAGTTAGCTAGGTGGGAACAAATTTATTAGAGAAAGGTCTAGGCAGCTAATGAAAAAGTAGTGAACTTAATTAGGAAAAGTGATTTATAAACTATTCTGTTCCATCCTAAAATTATCTTTCTAAAATATCCATTTTGAAACAATATTTGTCATTATAACGATTTTATTATTTATAATCATCAATTTGTAGAATACTTAGTATAAATCTTTACTCTTAATTTTTATGGTCACTCTTATTATTCCAATTTTTCCGATGTAGAATATGAGGCTTAGAGAGGTTGAACAAATACTTTAAATAAATTGCTTAAGTTCACAAATTAATATGTAAATTTGAACCCAGATCTGACTGACATTAAATATTTTCCTCATATGCAAATCAGGATCTAATAAGGAAATCAATTGGTCAACAGGTGACCATAATACAGAAGGATATATAGCATGAGTGTGAGGCACGGGCAAAGCAGTAGCCCTAAGTAGTGGTGGCAAGGTGAGGGACTCCCAGGAGAGCACCTGAACCAGTTGTGGTGGTTTATGACCCCATCCTTGGATGCTCAACATTCTCTTGAGACAAGATATGAAAACAAGTATTTTCTCATTTTGGCTTTTTGGCTGAGTTCTTCAGAATCTTCCAAATATGCTCATCCAGTTCTGGCTCAGTGATGCCCACAGATTCCCTGGCTTGCCTTTTTGTCTGTTTTAGCACTTGGCCACTCCAAGCCCTCAGACAGACAGTCTATCACCAATACAGCAGGGAAACTCAGGCAGGTGAGTAATGGACACTGACGCTCTCCATTCACTGACAAGAGCTTATTTCCCTGTTTTCTGTGGTCAGGTAAATGGAAAAGTGGTGCTTTGTGTTCTACTCCTGTGAATGATTGGTGAATGGCCAAGATTTGCTTTGCTGAGCTGTTGGTCAGGCCCCATTGAACAGCTAGCTGGATTGAGAGGGAAGGCAGCATCTGTGGGAAAGAAACCCTGGGATCTTCTTTATGTCTCACATCTTTCTATCCAATTTCTCCAGATCATGAAACGGCCACTGTAAATGAATCAGACAGGAATGACTGTATTCTTTGCAATTCCAGCAGATAAACTTCTTGTTCCCCTCTGCACCCTGAGGCAGGTTAAGCATCCTGAAGTCTTAGCCCTGAGGCCCTGGCCATAGTGTCCTCTGCGTCCTTATTACTTCACCTCCTCTTCACTGTTTTGCCTTTATCCAGGACTTTGACCCATGCTTCGGTACCTTCCTCCAAGCCCCACCTTCAGCATGGTGAGATCAGCCAAACAGCCATCCAGTATCCTAGGGATCAGAGACCAAGCAGGCCTAGGAAGTTCAGAATTCTTGCCATCATATGGGAATGAGTGAGTGTGGCATCACAGGTAAAGAGTCTATAATTTGTATAAGATGATCAAAGTGTTACAAGATGTCTACCTTTCCTAAAAATGAATGACTCGCTGCTCTAGGCCCTCAGTCCCAATGACCTTCCCTTTCTTCAGTGACATTCACCTCTACTTGACCTTCATCATGGACTTTAGTGTCATCATCCCCATCTACCCCTGAAATGATCGTGTCTGAATTCCCCAACGACAAACTTTAGTGCAAATTTCTTTCTTTTTTTTCTAAATGTTTTATTGTACCATAACATTTAACATGAGATCTATCCTCTAAATACATTTTTAAATGTACTATATTGTTAGCTGTAGGTACAGTGTTGTACAGATCTCTAGAACTTAGTTTTCTTCCATATTTGAAACTTTATGCCCACTGATTAGCAATTTTCCACTTTCTCTTTCCCCACTGCCAGTCTCTGACAATCACCAGTCTACTTGCTGATTCTACGAGTTTGGCTATTTTAGAAATATCATATAAGTAAGTGGAATCCAGTAGTAGTTATCCTTTTGTGAGTGGTTTATTTTGCTTAGTATAATGTTCTCCAGGTTCATTCATGTTGTTGCATATTGCAGGATTTCCTTCTTTTCTAAGGCAGAATAATGTACCATTATATGTATATATCACATTTTCCTTAACCATTCATACATTGATGGACATTTATGTTGTTTTTACATCTGGGCTATTCTGAATAGTGCTTCATTGAATATAACAGTGCTAAACTCTTCAAGATCCTCATTTCAGTTCTTTTGATAAATACCCAGAAGTGAGAATCCTGGGTCTTATGCTAAAGGTCTGACTGACTTTAAATCCATGCTTCTTTCTCTGTAGAAAACAGAAATACTGAAAAGGAATCAGAGAAAATTGTATAAGAAATTTTCAGTCTTTTATTAAGAAGTACAAATGGCTTCTGTATTCCCAAGAGTGTGTGGATAAGGCTAAGCTGGGAAGAGTGGTTAATTTACAGAATTACAATGTATGGATTAATATATGGAATTATTATATGGAATATATCTTATTAATATATGGAATCTTATTAAATGTTGGACACTGTTCGGGGTAAGGCACATGGTTCAGTCATTCTACAAATACTTATTAAGCAGATAATATGACAGGTACATATTAATACTATGCCTGGCAGTTTCAGCAGCAAAACAAATGAAAAAGATCTTTGCTGTCACAGAGTTTTCATGGATGTATATATGGTAACAATAAGTAAGTCAATAGGAAACATTAGGTAATGATAAGTCCCATTAAGACTGTAAAACATGTTGATACGTAGAAAGTAACAAGGGGCACCTTAAACTGGGTGTTAAGGGAAAGTTTGTATTAAAAAGTGACATTTAAGGCTGGGCGCAGTGGCTCATGCCTGTAATCCCAGCACTTTGGGAGGCCGAGGCGGGTGGATCGCAAGGTCAGGAGATCAAGACCATCCTGACTAACACGATGAAACCCCATCTCTACTGAAAATACAAAAATTAGCCAGCCGTGGGGGTGGGGGCCTATAGTCCCAGCTACTTGGGAGGCTGAGGCAGGAGAATGGCATGAACCCGGGAGGCAGAGCTTGCAGTGAGCCAAGATGGCACCACTGCACTCCGGCCTGGGCGACAGAGCGAGACTCTCATCTCAAAAAAAAAAAAAAGTGACATTTAAACTGAGATACAAATGACAGGAAGGAACTAGACTTTATGTAAATGCCAATAATAATAATAATAGTAGTAAGAACAATCATAAAAATAGTGACAGCTATCACTTATCAAATTGTTAATATGTGTTGGTTACTGTTCCAAGTATATTATACATAGTCATCAAATTACCCTCCCCCAAGCCCAGTAATCCTATGAAGTAGGAATTACTTACAGAAAAATTTAAAGCTTAAGTAGATTCAATAAACTGCCAAGTTATGGTAAAAAGTGAGTAGCTGAGGCAGGATACGAACACAGATTCCCTGCCTCAATAACACATGCTCTTGTCTACCACACACTTTTGCCTCTTAAGGCCAAAGGGAAGAGAACCCCAGTGCAGAATCCCTAAAGCAAGAATGTGAGTAGCGTGACCGAGGAAAAAAAAGGCAATTATGTGAATTACCATGAACAATTTGGCAGAGTGGTAATGGGATGAGGTGAAAGAAGTAGGCATGGATCTACCAATCATATAGGGCCTTATCAGCTAGGGTAAGGCATATGAGTTTTATATTGAATGAGACCAAAGACATGGGGTGAGATGGGGTTGAACAGAATGGGGAAATGTTTTAGAACTTACGTTTATGTGTATTTTAGTGGAAAGTGAAAATGGGTTGAAAAACCTGAGGAATTACAATGCCTTTTAGTGTTTTGAAGAGACTGGCCACCTAATATCAACCAATCTTGGAAATAAAAGACAAAAACAGACTCTCAATGGAATACGGAAAATGGAGATTCCTCTTTGTTTAGACCAGCATAAATCCCATGATTTACTTGACTTAATTAGAAATCATGGCAGAGTATATGCCATTTTAGTTCCCAGAACTATTTCAGAATCACAACCCTATTTCCATGAGTACATTCATAATTGACTCTAGAGAAAGCTGACTCTGGAGAAAGCTTCACCTATCTCTTGATCTTTTATCTCTTAACCCTTAACAACTCTCAAAATACTTAGGAGTCCCTAAAATGAGGAGGCTTTTTCTAACATTTACATAGTTACAGATTTTTTTTTTTTTTTTTTTTTTTTTTTTTTTTTTTTTTTTTTTTTACTACAACACATCTTTTCCAAATACCAACCCCTGAGGTCACTTTACCCAACATTTCCTATAGCTAATAGTGATCTGTATTAATCCCTATGTATGAGCAAACTAGTTAATAATATATATTTTGTTGTTGTTGTTGTTTTGAGACAGGATTGCCCTTTGTTGAACAGGGTGCTTTTGAACTTCTAGGCTCAAGCAATCCTCATTCGTCAGCCTCCCAAGCAGCTGGGATTACAGGTGTGCACCACCATGTGCAGATCAATAGTAACCTCAGATTTTAAACTTTGTACTATGAGATGTGTTTTCTGATTACAACGTCTTATCCTAAAAAGGAAGTATAATAATAAGAATTCTCAGACTTTTGCAGAAATATGTTGAGGTTAACAACTGACCCTCAAACTGTCATACATTTTTCTTCCACAGCAAAATATTTTTGAAGTCCTATTTGGAACTTATATTTTATCACTGTCACCTTTAGCTTTCATATTCTCCTATGATATTTTGACAATATGATAATATAAAATATACATACAAAATTCTTAAATCTCATGACAACAAGAGTTAATGTTGAACCCAGAAAATCTCCAGAAGAAATCACAGGGTTGTGCAGCCCTGGGGTGCTACCAGGGAATCCAATTCATAGTATTTCCTGACAGATCATTGAAATCCAACAATAAATCTGTGCAAAGACTAAAACTAATTGAAGAAAACCTCAAAAAGTTCTTCTGATATTCTATAATGTACAGGCACATTACAAACATCCCTCTGTGTCTTTCATAAGTTTTGTAAAGGTAAATGCATGGTTTAGAAGGATACTAGCTAAGAATTCGGACTGTGGGATTTTTATTATGAGACTTTGGACAGACAATTCTTCCCAGATTTCAACTTTTACTCATGTGTAAAATCAAAAGTATAATACATAAATGTTCAGCAAAGGTCAGTTTAATTGAAGTGTTTGAAATAACCTTAAAAATCGCTTTTAGATCAAAACATTTCTGTTTAAAAATCAGTAGTGATATTCTGGCGTGCCCAAAAGCTGGGATGCTTAACTTCTTGAATCATTCTGCTTGGCTGGAAATAGGTTGAGATGAATCTGATCTGTGTTTGGCTTAGTAAAACTCCATTTCACTTAGAATGTCTTTAAAATTAATACTCTAGATCCCTTTGCATACTTTAGAACTGAAGTTAATTGGAAAGAAAGGGATGGTGTCAGAAACTTCCTGAACTCCCTACTGACCTTTAAGGCTTGATAAGCATTAGGAGAGAAACACCCAGATTTCTTTGTATTAACATATGATCTGTGCACTGCCGTTTTCAGACAATAGGCTAATTTACATTCAGCTGAGCACTTCTAGATGCAATTGCCTCTAAGGGCTCAGTCAGTTGAAGCTGAAGTTAGCTGATGCAATCACAGGTGTGAAAATTAATAATTATAATAATAGTAAAACCAGCATGGGAGGAGCCTTTTATTAAATTCGGTGATAGCAGACCTCTTCTTGTCTATTAAAATCAAATATGACTCCAAAAGGAATGATTAATCAATGCTTACAATTTCATTAATGCTAACTGTTTATTTTTCCAGTGCCCGTGCAGATGTGCTAACGGATAATTGCTTTGTAGATTTCATTATGGAAGAGTTTATAAAACGTTGGATAATTTTGTGTAATTCTCACAACTGAGTTCCTCCCACCCAATGAGGTGACAAAGACTTTCACTGCCATAAGATAGATAGATATTAATTACTCCAGATGACACCTCTGTTATATTGATGCCCCTGGGTCTCACAAAAGAGCTGTCTAAAATATTTAGCAGACATTATCTGAAGAGTTTGTACTTTATAGTACCTGGACCAGTTGTACAGGGTATATAGGCTAAAAGTACACCTTGGAAACATACAAATTACAAGCCAAAAACCTATAACAAAGTTTTTTTTTTCTTGAAGTTTAACTCAGGTATATTATAGGCTACTATATTAAATCACCTTATAATAAATTTTTAAAATTATTTATCATAATATATAGGTGCACACAGTGCAATTTATTAGCACAGAAAAGGTTAGTCTATAGTATGTTTTCCTGAACACATAAATGACTATATTAATTAGAATATTGTGAGGCTATATAAAATGGTAGGCATAATCTCACAAAAGTAAGGAGAAAGTTCAGATACTATGTGGTATGCTTGTGACCAAATACATTCTATTTATCTTATCAAAACTGAGTTGTATTTTTCAGTTGTAGTATCTAAGGCTCAGATATAACATTAATAAAAATCATTCAGGATCTTTCCTAATAATTCAAAGTCCTAGGTCTAACTTCCTAAAACTCTGATTTGGGATCTTTGTGTTGTGACTCAGGAATAGTTTTTAAAGATCACTAAGCTATTATATTGCAGGCAGCCTAGTAATACACACTTAATAAATACTGCTTAAAGATTTCAATAAAAATAATAGCTACTATGTATGAAGCCTATTCCAGGCACTGATTAAGGGCTTCATATATTATAATTTATGCTAATATCCAATTGCACAGTATTATATTCTCCTTTTTATCCAAGAAAACCAATGTTCAAACCTAACAAAGGACTAAACCTCCATGACTTCAATGTTGATTTTCTATTACCTAATTTAAACAAAAGTTGCCTTCATCAACATTTGTTATGCTATCCCAATCCATTATTACTGTACTACTTGAGTAATCTCTATCAAAATCGTATAGCATCATTTTACATTACATTTCACAAGTCATGACCCCTATAAATGACTAAAAATCCCTGCATCTTTTTTATGTGAAACAGTAACCCTTAAACTGAGTCTCGATGATTCACATGAAAATTAGACAGTAGTGCTTACTTACTTGTGATTTTTTATACTTATAATTATTCTTATAATTATTTTTAAATAATCATTTTCTTAAACTTGTGCAGAAACTCAGAATAGTGCTTAGTTTTACTAAACTGAAACCGTTTAGTCTTACCAACTTCTCCTTTGATTCAATTAATAAGTAGCAATTAGAAAACTGGAAAGAACGAATCAACCACAAGGGTAAAAACAGAAAAAATGGTTGAGAAACTATGATAAAAGTCTAATTTAGTAAATGTTAACTGTTGCCAAGTTGCAGAAATTTACTATTTTTCTATCAAATATAGTTCAGTTATTGAATGCTGAAGAGGATTGGGAAGTAGAATCAGCACCAGCTTTTCTTGGGCAATTTAAATAAAGTCAGCCTGGAGGGAGGATAGAGTGAACACACATTTGATGTCTTGCATGCCCCATGCAGTTTTCCATGTTTGTTCTACCCTCTTGCCACTGAGCTAAGCTATGCTGTGAGATTTTGAGTCTGAAAATGATCTTGTGTGTTAAAGCAGAAGGCTAAATGGACTTGAACTGCAAGTTCTGCCCAAACTAGATGTCCTCTAGGTGTTCTCCAAATCAAAATTTTAGGATTCTAGGTAGAATCTATTGTGAATAATATATAACATAGACAGTTAATTGAGAAGTTATGGGGTGGCCTGACATTTTTCAGAAATGAATTGTTCAACTGGTCTAAATTAGCATCATCAAGACAGTATTATCAGTTGTGGGTACAGTGCCATTTTAGAATTGCATATTTTAGAGAAAAATTAATGTTAAATATAGATTTTTCAGGTAATATTAAAGATAAATATGTATAGTTTAGTGTCAAGTGAATTATGTTGAAAGGATTTATGAAACAAAGAGCTTTTAAAAGATACCAACATTAAAAAAAACAGAAGTACAAATATCTTTTTGGTTCATAGCTTTTCACTTAGGTCTCATTTATTTTATTTTCTCTGTTTACTCCATGAATATTTAGTGGGCATTTATTATATGCATTATACTAGGCACCAGAGGATTTAAACATAAAATGTTCAATTATACTAAAAAAGGCTATGGTAGAGGTACGCAGAAATTGCCAGTAGATTATATAGAGAAGTGATGTATAACTTAACCTAGTGAGATCACATAAGGCTTCCTGAAAAAGATAATGTGAATTTGTGAGGGAGAGCAGGAGTTAAGCAAAAGAAGACCAGAGAGAAGAAGGTGTTATATGCTAGAAACAATGTTTTTGAAGCCCTGAAGGAAAAAGAGGCTTCGAGTATTTGAGAATCTGAAAGTAATTAGCCATGGCCTGAGAATAATTGGCAAACAGATTGGTAAGGATGAGACTGGAGAATTAGGCAGGGGCTAGAAGATTAATAGCCTTGTAGACCACTCAGAAGACTAGCCATCTTCAACTACAAGTAATTCAGAGGGCATAACCTACAAAATGTGAAATTGATGCAGTACCCAGCACAAGGGACTAAACATTTAATTAAAGCTTTTTCATGCTAATGATTGTTCTGAATTAGCAATACTAAGCAATATTCACGAAGACTTCAAAGGAAGCCAGCTTCCCTAGCAGCATGTTTTGCCCTGTCTTTTGTTCCATTTCTTTTGCCCTAACCAAATCTAAGCTTCCTTGATTCTTCTATCCCTTTAAGTGACTTTAAAAATTCACTTTATAAATAATTGAGGAAAATGGACTGGAACAATTCTATCAACTATTGCTTAGTGAAATGTTCATTTACTTTACTAAAGGTAATGCTTAAAAAGGGAGATTTCAGTACTAAAATATATAGACATGAAACCTAGAAATATGCAGTTAATAAGCTGTGTTAGGAATATGCGTAACAGTAATAATTGAAAGGGTTCCTTAATTCAACATGCAGCTGGTCTTGAGGCTGAGCTAGTCAGTCGCTTCTCACTGATGGAAATAGTCTGAGCCAGAATGAACAAGATTTCCTGTATCTTAAAATGATGACATCACTATAACTTCTAATGAAATATTATTGTCATAAATTTTTTAAAATCTTCTTTTCTGCAAGTTATTGGTAAATGATTCTTTAAATGACTGTGGCCTTTATATGAAGCTGTATTTTTATAAGCAATGATGACTTTTGTGAGGCAATAAAATGTAGTAAGTGGGCTTGAGTTTATGATTTTTGTCTTAAAATTTTATATAATGCTGTTGGTTAATGTTTATTTTTCTTTCTAGATATATCTATGCCCATTAAATTACAAGTAATGTCTGTTCCCTCTGGTGTATTACTACTCCCATATGACCCTAGAATTTAAAGAGAAAAAATCTTCATGTATTGAAAAGATACTTACGTTTATTAAGCTGGAAGGTCCTATACTTTATTTTCCCCTTTTGCCTTCTCATCTTTCTTTCAAATTTGAAAAAGCATACTTTTCTCCTAAAACAACCTCTTCAGGAATGCCACAAATACTGGTCAAAGATTTGTATTTGCAAACTAAATTCAGCAAAGGTAATCCCCTGTTTCCCAAAGGGATGGAATCTCCTATCGTAATGAAATGTAGCGCATAAAGATCCTCCCTTCTGCTCTGATGACTGCATATACACAACAAAAGTCCACTCTATACTATTGTTTTTTACTTATCTTTTAGTTTATTTATATTTATTTTATAGTTATAGAGTCATGTTGCTTCCCTGTAAGTTTGGTAAAAATTGCCCTCCAATGAAATTTGTAACACAGACATAAGGAAGTGTTTAATGTGAATATCCCTTGTCAGAAAAAGAGCCTCCCAAGACTCTACGTGCTTTGATCTTTGCTCATCAGGGTCTGTAGATGAGTGTTTCAGCTACCCTGACCTTTGCTGGGGAACTCAAACACTCTGCCCATCTTATTCCTGCCACCAGACCCTTTGACTTGCTTTTTCCTTCTCCCCACTTCTTCCCTGTTCAACATAGGCTCATCCTTCAGATTTTAGCTTAAATGCACTTGCTTAGTTTTCTCTGCTCCCTTGGATGAAATGTCCCCCTGTTTTACATTCTTCTGGATTATCATACATTTCCTTTAAAGCATGTACCACAATTTATAATCATAAAGTTATATTCATTTTTCATTAATAGGAATAGTTTTAATTACAAGTGGCAGAAATCTAATTGAAATGAAATTATACAGCATGAGTATTGCACAATATCTATGCATATTCCAAAATCTAAATAGACAATATAGAAACCAGGTCACCTCCTGGGACTTTGAGTTCTGGAAGCAAGGATAAACCTAGTAGAATTTCATTTCTCTCGTTACCATTTGTAGTTCATTTATGCCTGCCTCTGCTTGGCTTTATTTTCTCTTAATCAAATTAAATGAACTTTCTTTATCTGGTGAGCATCATGAGGGCTAGAAGATTCTATGTTCTTTCCCAGTCCACATAGAAAAGTTCAGAGGAAGGATTCTTTTTGGGCCAGTTAGAATCACATGCCAGACCTTGGACCAACCACTGAAGCTAGAGAAATGGAGTACTGTGCTATAACTGACTCAGTCAGAGACATGGCCACTCACCTAGGCGCCTGTTACCAGAAAAAGGTACATGTGTGTGACAAGGACACAACCTAGAGGTATGCTGTACAGACAAAATAATGGTTACCTTTGCGTAATTATTTGTCTAATAACCACATCTGCTACTAGATAGTAAGTTTTACAACAAGCTTGAAACTACACAGAATGTGTCTATTTTCCTCTTTAGTTTTAACCTATCATACCACCTGAAGCATCAAAAAATTCAGTAATTGTTTACTGATTGAATGAATGGCTGCATACAAAGAAAACTGTTGTGGTGAGTAAGAGGAAAGGTTAAATGGGGAGGCAGTAAATCCTGTCAGATAGTGAAAATTTTCCTGTATAATGTTAAAAGGTAGCAAAAGGTAGGGATATAATATCAGCATTCTGTGTGTTTGTCCGTGTGCATGTGTGTGTGACTGTGTGTGTGTGTGTGTGTGTGCACACGTACATGTAGGGGCTCATTTTTGTGTTCACTTGCTTGAAAATGTGAAGTCTTACTTCAAGCAAACCAGGCAATGAGACTTACATAGGGAGAAGAGCATTAGGTGAACAGATGTTATACTTCCAATGAGCTTGTCCTGCTGAGATCAAATGAGTTCTATATCCCTGCATTAAACCCTATAAGCCTAGTTGAGGAGATTTTAAGATAATTCTAACCCTAAATATTCTCCATCTCTTTGGGGATGGCAACTTCACATTTCCCATTTAGAATAGCCACAGTCACTTCCCTCTTGCAGAAAATGACCTTCACTCTATGTTTGCACCAAGTGTGGGTAACACTGACCCAGCCAGTATAAGCACGGGAATCAAGATCCTCCTGAGGATTCTCGACTGCCTGCCAGCAAGTCATTATCTCTGGATTGGTTTTAAGGCATTCTTGGTAGTCTAAGTTTTGTGAAAGTTTTACTTCCCATACTACCATGCGAGGTTGTTCATGAGTCTTAAACACTTTTTAAGTTTAACCCTCAGGTCACTGTTGAATTTAACAATAGTATTCAAGATGCAACCAGGTAAAAAGAAAGGGCAAAGAGACAGCCAGGAAAGAAGAGATGGAGTCTGCCAAAAATAAGAGGAATAACTTGACACTTTGCATCTACAAAGAAAAAAAGGAAAGCAATAGAGGTGGAGGGCAGAGAAGAGGTGAGATGGAGCAATTAACGGTTATTGAGCACCTACCATCTTCCAGGGTCTGCTAGATATTTTACATATGGTGAATTCTCTAATTATCCTTTCAAACCAGTGAATCCCCTCTTATCTCAGAATGGCAGATAAGAAAATGGAATTTCAGAGATGCTAAATAAGTTGCCCTAGATCACACTGAGTCCCAATTTTTTTGTTTTGGTTGCTTCTTACAAAATAAAATGAAGAAAAAGTAGACATAAAGGGATAAAAGAAACTGAAGGATAGTTAAGAAGGCACCAAAGAGCTGTATAGACATAAATGTTTCCAAGTTAAACACATTTAATTTGGATTCTCTAGTTCCATCATGAAACACCCAAAAGTGCACAGTTTTGTGAAAGCAATTTAACTCAAAAGAGGCAATATATTAGAAAGGATTTGGTTACTTGAAATGGTTATTATATAAGAAAGCGCTTAACTCATCACTTATACTTGAGACATTTTTCTCCCTGGGGAAAAAAAAAATCTAAAAGATTAAATCATTCAAACAAAATAGAAGACTCTAAATTCATTCCCTTTGGGTGTCCCAGCAGCTCTTAGATCTCTAATAAAAGAGAATGTGCATGCACCTCTTAAGGTACTGCTAATCGCAAATATGGAATAAAAACTCATGAATGGAACAGGCCCAATCTGCAAAACAGAGTGATATTCCTGTTGATATAATAAGATGTTGTTATTCAGTGAATCTAGTCTCTATAGGGTCTGTTGTAATAAAATAGTCTAATATTACACAGAATAATTACTGGGCCAACATTTAATGCATGCTCCTTATCCACCCACAACTAGAGAGTTCTTCCACTGTTTTAAAATTAAATGTTCTCCAGCTCCCAGCATTAGCAACACAGAAGACGGGTGATTTCTGCATTTCCAACTGAGGTACTGGGGTCATCTCACTGGGGTGTGTCAGACAGCGGGTGCAGGACAGTGGGTGCAGCCCACCGAGCGAGAGCAGAAGCAGGGCAAGGCATCCCCTCACCCGGGAAGCACAAGGGGGAAGGGAATTCCCTTTCCTAGCCAAAGGGAACCTTGACACACAGCATCTGGAAATTCGGGTCACTCCCACCCTAATACTGCACTTTACCAAGGGTCTTAGCAAATGGCACACCAGGAGATTATATTCTGTGCCTGGCTCGGAGAGTCCCACGCCCACGGAGCCTCCCCCACTGCTAGCACAGCAGTCTGAGATCTAACTGCAGGCTGCAGTGAGGCTGGGGAAGGGGTGCCCACCATTGCTGAGGCTTGAGTAGGTTAACAAAGCAGCCTGGAAGCTCGAACTGGGTGGAGCCAACTGCAGCTCAAGGAGGCCTGCCTGCCTCTGTAGACTCCACCTCTGGGGACAGGGCATAGCCAAACAAAAGGCAGCAGAAACCTCTGCAGATTTAAATGTCCCTGTCCGACAGCTTGGAAGAGAGTAGTTTTTTTGGTACCAACCAAAAAAAGTCCAGGACCAGACGGATTCACAGCTGAATTCTACCAGAGGTGCAAGGAGGAGCTGGTATCATTCCTTCTGAAACTATTCCAATCAATAGAAAAAGAGGGAATCCTCCCTAACTCATTTCATGAGGCCAACATTATCCTGACACCAAAGCCTGGCAGAGACACAACAAAAAAAGAGAATCTTAGACCAATATCCCTGATGAACATCGATGCAAAAATCCTCAATAAAATCCTGGCAAACCAAATCCAGCAGCACATCAAAAAGCTTATCCACCATGATCAAGTTGCTTCATCTCTGGGATGCAAGGCTGGTTCAATATATGCAAATCAATAAACGTAATCCAGCATATAAACAGAACCAAAGACAAAAAACACATGATTATCTCAATAGATGCAGAAAAGGCTTTTGACAAAATTCAACAGCCCTTCATGCTAAAAACGCTCAATAAATTCGGTATTGATGGAACGTACCTCAAAATAATAAGAGCTATTTATGACAAACCCACAGCCGACAT
>NW_016807406.1:2042698-2088947 GCF_001698545.2 Rhinopithecus bieti | reverse complement strand
GCCATCAGAGAAATGCAAATCAAAACCACAATGAGATACCATCTCACACCAGTTAGAATGGCAATCATTAAGAAATCAGGAAACAACAGGTGTTGGAGAGGATGTGGAGAAATAGGAACACTTTTACACTGTTGGTGGGACTGTAAACTAGTTCAACCATTGTGGAAGACAGTGTGGCAATTCCTCAAGGATCTAGAACTAGCATTACCATTTGACCAGGCCATCCCATTACTGGGTATATACCCAAAGGATTAAAAATCATGCTGCTATAAAGACACATGCACACATATGTTTATTGCGGCACTATTCGCAATACAAAGACTTGGAACCAACCCAAATGTCCATCAGTGACAGACTTGATTAAGAAAATGTGGCACATATACACCATGGAATACTATGCAGCCATACAAAAGGATGAGTTTGTGTCCTTTGTAGGGACATGGATGCAGCTGGAAACCATTGTTCTCAGCAAACTATTGCAAGAACAGAAAACCAAACACTGCATGTTCTCACTCATAGATGGGAATTGAATAATGAGAACACCTGGACACAGGGTGGGGAACATCACACACCGGGTCCTGTTGAGGGTTGTGGGGGGAAGGATAGCATTAGGAGATACACCTAATGTAAATAACGAGTTAATGGGTGCAGCACACCAACATGGCACATGTATACATATGCAACAAACCTGCATGTTGTGCACATGTACCCTAGAACATAAAGTCTAACAAAAAAAAAATTAAATGTTATCATTCTTTTATTCTAACCAGCGGTTCTTCGAGCCTTTTAATTTTATGATCCCTTTCAACCATCTCATTTAAATAGAGAATCATTCTTTTGTTTGCTTTCCTTTTGCCTCCGCGCATTCTTTATTACTTTAAAAATAAAGGTTTTTAAAGTTGCATGCTGGTTAAATGACAGATCCATACCTACTTTTAACTAGGTTAGAAAGTATATCCAGAGAATATTTGGCTCAGACTCAGTGTTCAAACCTTGTCTCCTGCCAGGAAACAGAGGCTACAGTTTTAGTTTCAGACATAGCTCTAAGTGTGGCAGATACTGCTATTTCCCTCCCCAACAGCTACTATCCTTCTTCCCTTACTAAAGCATTCCAGTTTTGTTCAAGAAGAGAATATCCTTAGCTCAAGTCATAAGAGATTATTAATATATCTTGATAATTAAAGTGAAAAAATACCTAAAATCCAACTTGTACAGGTAGCTGCAAATATAGGTTAATTGTGCTCCTTTGAATTGTGAATAGCACAGCTCACACACCACTGTACTCAATAGCCCTTTAGCCAGGACAAGGTTCTATGATTCTTGAAATATGAGGCTTTAACTTTGTCTTCTGAAGCGTTTGTTCTTTTATTCTTTTCCAATAGTTCCCATGGGTGATAGCCATCACTCAAACATCTGCCAAGCATGTTCTTATTCCTATTCCACAACAATATACTATGTAGAGTAAAGGAGAATTCATTGTCTTCTACTTTGGAAGCAAAGTAAGGTATTAAATGTATTGTGTTGTTCTTTAACCTTTGAAACAGTCTTTTTGTGTCATATTTCCTTTTAATGTTTTCTAACCTAAATCAGGTTGGTAGCACCACTGTGGCCTCTCTTGTCACTCCTTTATGGTGATTTTCTTTAGAGAAGATGCGGTATTAGTTATGTGCGCCCGAATAGGACTCTATCTCAATCAATCAAAGTATCACTGAAAGTTTACTATGTGCCATGGTTTTGGAAATGTAGAGCTTTTCTGTGCGAGACTGATCTTCTCAGGAGAAAGCACCAGTTTTCCAGCTCACATTAGAAACAACTGAGGTTGAGTGGCCCTTGGCCCAAAAGTCCAGCATTTCGAGAGATGCACTTCCCCCAAAAGCTTTTAGGTAACCGATTCTCCGATGCACTTATTTCTCTTGAGAAGAATTCATGCTATCACCACTAAAGAACTGAATAGACAGACTGGTGAAAATCACCCAAATTTGCAAAGGTTCAGTTTCCTCATCTGATATTGGGGCCTGCTCCCAGAGGCTGTACAGCAATTATATGTGAATGAATTTAGTAGAAAACTTTGAAACTATGAACTACCCAGAAGGTGCCAGGGGTGATTATTATATGAGTGCCACACTTATGTATAACTTTTGTGAGAGA
Source organism: Rhinopithecus bieti (assembly GCF_001698545.2). Classification (NCBI taxonomy): domain Eukaryota; kingdom Metazoa; phylum Chordata; class Mammalia; order Primates; family Cercopithecidae; genus Rhinopithecus; species Rhinopithecus bieti. The sequence continues at coordinate 2,086,799 of NW_016807406.1, read as the reverse complement.
GTTCCTAACAATCCACCGGACTAAGATAATTATAATTATAATAGCTTAGATTTGTTGAATCCTTAGTAGGTATCCAGCCCTTTTATTACTCTTACTGTTCCATTTTAGAGGTACAAAAACTAAGACTTAGGGAATTGAATAAATTGCTTAAGATTTTGTATCTGGAAAATAACGAAGCTGGAGTTTAAACCCAGAAGTTTATTCAAAAGCTGTATCTGATATAAGTACTTGCTCAGAAGTGCAGTTTGTCCATATATACTTGAAAATTTAAGTGTTTGTATATTTTCTTTGTATTTAATTCATCAAAACCTTATATTCAAAAAAGATGTGAAACACATACACACTAAGCTAGATGGTTGGGTGTGGTAGTTCATTCCTGTAACTCAGCACTTTGGGAGGCTGAGGTGGCCAGATCAGTTGAAGTCAGGAGTTCAAGACCAACCTGACCATCATGGTGAAACCCAACTCTCCTAAAAAGACAAAAATTAGGCAAGTGTGGTGGTGCACACCTGTAATCCCAGCTACTCAGGAGGCTGAGGCACAAGAATCACTTGATCTTGGGAGATGGAGGTTTCAATAAGCCGAGATGGCGCCACTGCACTCCAGCCTGGGAGACAGAGCAAGACTATGTCTCAAAACAAAAAGAGTTAGGTAACTTGTAGTAGTGTTTCCCTTGTGGAAACTAAAACATTCTTATTGGGATAAAATCAGTAGTGGAATTGCAGGTATTCTCCAGGGGTTAGACAGGCATTACAAAGCCATTGCAGCCTTGCTGGAGGCTTTTAAATGACCTTATACATGGTCACTAGTTACCTGAAAGGGAGTCCTCATATACAAACTGTTGTATCTTTCAAGGTTTTTTCTTTTACAGAGTCTAGGAAAAATAATTCTGTCAACATAAATTTAAGTTTGTTCTACGAAACAAAAGGATAGATTGGTGAATTAGCAACTGTTAATTTTTATCTGAAAATAAAGGAACTTTATTAGATAATTATAAGATTTATATTTTTTCCTCTCTTGAATCTGTACAAATTGCATATCTGACAATTCTTTCATCTTTTGAAGAAGAATATGTGTTAATTTTCAGTTAAAATGGTAAAATGATAGTAAAGATGTGCTAAGTCTTCTACCAGAGGTTAAAAGATACTCTAGATCAGGGGTTAGCAAATTAGAATCCATGGCAAAATCCTGCCCACTGCCTGATATTATTAAAAAAAAAGTTCCATTGGAACTCAACCATACACATTTGTTTTCATATTGCCTATGGTGCTTTCCTGTAACAACCTGAATTGAGTAGTTGCCACAGAGATGTTATGGTCCATACATTTGAAAATATTTGCTATCTGCCTGCCACTGCCTTTGATAAAATGAGAATTGTATCAGTATTACAGGTGTGACAGAAAAACACAAGAGAAGGAAGTTTGAGGGTAATTTTGAGAGAAAGGTTAGCCAAGAGGGTCAACAATGGAAGCCTGGGTGGGGCAAACCAGAAAGGCAGTGGGGATGTCGTTGACACAGTCAGGAGTGGGCTAAGAAAAGAGTGTGGTTGCTAGTGGAGTGCAGTGAGCAATGGGGTGTGTTCCTGGAGCAGGAACCAGAGGAGGATAATTACAGAGTAGAGTATGGTCAGGGAGCAGGGTGCAGTCAGGAGAGGGCTGTAGTCAGGGACAAGGGGGATAGTCAGGGATCAAAGAGCCATCAGGGAACTGGAACTGGTTGCACTCAGGAAGCTGGGTGTAGACAGAGGAAAGGAACAATGTATAGTTAGGAAGTAGAATGTGATCAGGGTGCAGTGCCATCAGGGAGGCAGTTTTACTCCAGAAGCGGAAAGCAGCCAGGTTATGACTGTAGTCATGGAGTGGAGTGCAGTCAGGGAGCAGGGTGCAGGAGTCATCAGGGGGCATCCTGTGGCTGCAGAGTATAGTCGGCCAGCAGGGATTGAGTGTCCTCAGAAAAGAGGGTTTTGCCAGGGAGCAGGGTGTAGTCTGGGCAGAGAATGTAGTCCTGGCGCCAGTTGCAGTCAGGCAGTCAGAAAGCTATCACAGCCTCGGAGAGCCCAGAAAGCTGGTGTTGGTGAGATTGAGGCAGCAACTTTTGAGTTGTTGTTGTTTTTGTTTGATTGTTTTAGAGACAGGGTATCACTCTGTCAGCCAGGCTGAAGTACAGAGGCATGATCTTGGCTCACTGGAGCCTTGAACTCCTGGGCTAAAGAGATCTTCCCACCTCACAAGTAGCTGGGACTACAGGCAGGTGCCACCACTCCCAGCTACTTTTTTTTTTTTTTTTTTTTTTTGTAGAGACAGGGTCTGTCTGTTTTGCCCAGTCTGGTCTGGAACTCCTGGGCTCAAGCTGTCTTCCTGCCTCCATCTCTCAAAGTGCTGGGATTACAGGCATGAGCCACACACCCAGCCTGAGTTTTAATTCTAGGTCAGAGTCTGTTTATCCACCGATTCTCTCACCTTAGCCCTATACAGAAAGTACCTATTTTGAGCCAGGCATTCTGCTAAGTGTTCTTCCACCTGCTGGCTGTGCAATTGTGTTGACCAATAACAAGTGTTATTATGGCCTAAAGGAAATCAGAGCTAGAAAGGTGGAAACTGGTTTCTGAATGATGTCAAGGCACTGGGATCATGTGAAAGCCTGAGTCCATGTGGCTGTGTTCTGTGTGTATGCAGACAATAATGAGAATAATTATAAAACTCCATACACCTGTGCCTGCCAGCCTTCATCACTGTGCACAATGTTAGTTCAAACTCATTGTGTATCAAGAAAAGAATAGAGTTTTATGTAATGAAATATAATGACTTATTCAAAATGATTTGTCAGCTTCAGAGAATAGCAATAATGTTGTACTATAAATTAAAACTTGAGTGGTTGGAGGATTATTTCCTCCTTACCGCCAGCTGTTAGTACAGTTTAACAATATACCTAATCAAAATCACATAGCTTAATTGCCTTTGGTGCATTCATAATTATATTTACCAGGACTTTAATATGCAACCCAGAACACACACATGCACCTTGATACATAACACACAGAATCCTCCCACATTTGAGGAACTGAAAAATAATTTAGAGAGGTGGTTATTAGAAGGGAAGTGCTGCAGTGAGTTTTCCAAAAATCATTTTCATGTTACATTTTTTAATTTTAATGTGCATTTTAAATTTTCCAATATATTGTATACTTAGTAATAAATAGTTCATCTAAAACATGCTAAGTAAATTCAGCTACTAGGAAACAGTTATTGCCTCATAAAGTGAAAACTGAATGAAGCTGTCAAATGGAAGAACAATTAAATTACTTGACTAGGGCGTTAGAAACAATAGCATTTTTTAGGAAACCATGGACTTACCAGAGACTATGATTTTGAGGTAAGAATTCATGAATGCACCTACCTCCTATACATGATCCAAATGCAAAAATTTTTTTGAACAGACTGAGAAAAGAAGAGAGGTTCAACCTGTTCTGGTCAATGACGGAGATCTGAGTTTGCTTTTGGAGCAGCTTTATTTTTGTTAGTCTAGAAATATTACCCAGAATCTGTAATACTGAGGTGAGTAGCAAAGAAATCTTTCAGGAAGCACCTCATCCATTTTCCTGGCCTGTTACTTAGTTCACCAATATAATAAATATAGTGGCTTCCTTTAGAGAGATCACTGCTCTGTAGGTTTGTTTACCAAGCTATATTTTTACCTGTATATTTCTTACAGCTTTCAAAGGGTATTTTAAGTCATTCAATGCCTTGTTCTCCTTACAAACCTACTTATTCTACCCAAACTAGTGTGGGCACTAACCCATACATACTTAATAATCTCACCTCTAGCAGTTTCTCTTTGCTAGAAAAGTTTCACTCATTACAATTACACTTACTCCTGAGGACTCAGCTAAAAACAGGCTTGTTCTCTAAAACCTTCCTGAATACTCCAGCCTAAAATGAGCTTTCCTATGAGCATTTGTTTTACATCTTGTGTGCACCTTTGATGCAAATGGCTTCTCTAAGCTAGCCACGTTTAAGAACAGCATACTTCAATTCTGCAGCATGCAGACATGTTTATTAACAGATTTGGTCATTCATTCTACACATTTATAAACTGTGATCTTTGTGAACAAAAAAATGGTATTAAGCAAATGGTCTCCAGGAATTTCCCCACCTGAGATATAGGTGGCTGGGTTGCACAACTGAAGCAGGAGAGAAAGGGTTGAGCAAGAGGTTAGTCAGAATAACAGATCTAGATCCATTGTCATTCTGAGAGGTTGAGAGTCAAGTCAACTCCAGCAGTAATAGCCTGGAACTCGATAAGCCTTCCACCAGTTCCCATCTGTATGAACGGGCCTCTTTTTCACTGACTTACCTCCCCAAGGTTGTTATGATAAAGCAGGGATTTTTTTTCTCTCATTGTCTTCTTCTCTCATTAGACTCAGTATGAACAAAATGAACTTTTACTGGTTCAATTTATTTCTCTTGTTCAGGGAAATCAAGTATCATCAAACGTGAAAAATCAAAACATTATTCCTTCTGGGTCATATTCCTTAGAGCAGAATTATCTCTAATTTGTCTATATTTTAAACAAAATCTTGTTACCAAGCCCTGGCATAGTCTGTACGACTTCTCTTTTTAAGGGACTAATAGAAAATAAGGTTATGTAGGAAACACTAACACATTGATTCCTCTCTCTTTCTTTTCTGACAGAGTAAAAGGTCATAATAGAACGTAAATGTCCTATGGAGTAACTCATTTGCCATTAAGTATTACTGAATTGTATTGACAGTTTGCACCTTCAGAGAACTTATACTTCTTAGACACAGGGACTCAAATATTACTTTAGCGTTTGTATCTGATTTTTCCTCAGCACCTTCTAGCATCAAGCACATCACTACACTCATGTCCTTTTTTATCTAAACAACAATCATCATGGGCTTCTTATAGACCTGGAACTGGTATATAAGTTCCAGGTATGTAAGAAGGTGCTGGAGACACAGAGATGCATAGTATCAGGCATTTGCAGTGAAGGAACTCACCTTCAAGTTACGGAGACAAATGCACATAAATGGTTACAACTCACTGGAGCAAATGCTAGAAGAAAAGTATGTTTCAGGTGCTGTGTGAATACTAAGAAAGGAGTGACTAACTTCCCTATTCAAAGAAGATCAGTCATTTATTATAGCAGAAACCAGATGAGAGCAAATGAGTGAGAAAGCAGATCATAAAGAATCCTTTAATCACAATAAGAAATTTATCATGGTTATATATGATGGAGAACTAAGGGGTGGAATTTTCAATAGGCATTAGAAAGCTAAATATGTGTACCCATCTAAGCACTCAGTGGATGTTTTCTGATAATGATTGATCAAAATGAGTGAAGTCAATTCAAAGAAGCTACACAGGAGAACTTTTAGTGTGAAGGAATTGTTCTATCTGATTCTGGAGTGATAAATGTGTGACTGGAACACACAGAACGATACACCAAAAACAGTAAACTTTATACAAACTAAAATAAAAGAAAAAGAAGAATGACCTAAGTAATGCAGAAAAAGATGTTCTGACTGGAAAGTATAAAACAACAGACAAAAAGAATTGTATACAAACACTCTAGTTGGCAAAATTGTTTCTCTCAGGAATACAGGTTAACATTTCTGGAACCACTGTTCATGTACACTGAGGATGAAGAAATAAGTAAATGCATGGCAGGTGGTGGGTGGAAGCCAGGTTTCTCACTGTTGGAGAGGAAAGTTATAAACAAGTAAGGCTAGAATAAACTCTGTGCAATGGAATTAGTAAGAGACATCAGTGTGATATTATGTTTAACTTAATACGTATAAAGAGTGATACAGAAAAAATTGTAGATATGTGTAGACACAGGGGTTATGATTCATAAATATATTGCCTATTTTGTATGCTGAGAGTGCTTAGAAGTAATGAAACCCTAGGAGCAATGAGCATATTGTTTTGTTTGGTTGAGACCATGGCTAGAGTCACCCCAAAAGTAGTGGCAGGGAAGCTCCCACAAAGGACTGCCCCACACCATCCCAAGATGAGGCCAGCTGGAATTCCAAACAAACAAACAAAAAAACTAAATGCTAGGGTAAGCAGTCCAAAGCATGGCCTCAGGGAACTTCCATATACTGGGCTATAGAATCCTTGAGATAGACCGTGAGAAATATGTTCTCTTAGGCATGGCCATCAGGAGAGGGTTGGGTTGTAAAGTTTATATTAGGGTTTAAAGAATCTAACTAAGATCTGGGCTAGTTTCTACTTGTTTGATCTTCTAGTGTTTCAGGCATCAAACTAAACAACTTTACCAGAACCTTAGAATATTTCCTGTTATTTTCCAGGCCCAGACTTGGGTCCAAGTCTGCTGGGGAAAACATACAACTGAATCAGTTACAGATAATTCAAGGCACTCTATGTTTCTAGGTCAGGACAAAGAAAGAAATTGAGGGCAACTGAGGGACCCTGAAATCCATATGTCTGACCAGTTCTTACAATCTTACATGCCATATTTTCTGTGATGATCTGAGTCAGTAGGAAAGGGCAGGATTGCCTGCAATATATTTTATTTTAACTTTATGAAGCACTGCAAACAAAACTCACATCAACAGTAAATATAGGTGTATATTATAAAACCTATTACCACAATTTTTAACAAACTTACCAGCAGAGTTTCCCAACAAGAACCCCATTTCAAAAAACATGATTTTATTATAGACCACCAAGAGTCATTCCCCCATGTGGTCAATTAACTGTAATTGTTTTTGTAAATGAAACAGGGATTGAGTAACTTCAGCTTTTTGGTCTGTAATATACAACAATCAGTTTACACAAAGAAACAGAAGGCTCTCCTTTGCACAGCTATCACCACGGCTAAAGCCACTTGGCTCTGTAGAACCATTTTCCTAATGGTGGCTGTTTCAATACTGAAGGCCTCCAAACCATGCTCAATGTCCACCATCCAGGCCACCATGGGGAAAATCAGGGCTAGAAGTTAGTACAACAGAACCACTGAGTGTCATTCTGGGTGATCCCGTGTATTCCTAGCCTAAAAGACCAGTCTGTGGCGAACCAATCCTTGTCCTTAAGTATAATAGTGTGCTGGAATCAGGCAGTTGGAAGGAACCTTAGGTACCTGATATTGTTTACCTGAATGTCTTTAGAGTGGTTATATTTTTTTCAAAGAGATATCCACAACGCAGGAGAGCATCCGTGCCACAGCAATGGGCCACACAAAGCCCCTCCCCTCCAACATTGGCTGCCAGAACATGGCACTTGAAGAGGCAGTTCTTGCTTTAGCAGTTGCTTTCCTGAAGAACATTTTCATGGGTAAACTTACGATGGGTCCAGCGTTGCACAATGTCACATCCCAGTCACCCAAGTTTGCATGCGTGATGTCAGCAGTACTCACCTCCATATGTTGTTTAGTTATGGAAGTATGCAAAGAGATTGTCTTCTCTCTGTAGCTCAGTCCACCATGAGTACCATGGAGTACCTGCAAGGCTACTCAGGGGCGTAAGATGCCATGAGAAGCAGCTCGATGGGCCTTTCAAAGAGACTTTGTGGACAGGCTAGGAAGACATTCTCTATGGACAGGCAAGTGCTAGTGGGGATGATACAATAGCAAAGCAGAAAGCAGCTCGAACTAACAGCAGATAGACAAAAATTATTAGGAACACATAAAATGGCCTCTGGCCCCTCTTATAGTATTAGATCACCCCTGCCAAAATAGTCTCAGTCACCATCAGAATCTTCCTAGGAGGGCGATACCAGACCTTTTATCTCAGCATGGGAGAAGTTGTGGACTACGCAGTTATAGGGCTGAGTGAAATCCACTGCATTAGGGGCACTGCTTGACCACTGTCAATATCTCCTCGGGCCCTTTATTGAAAAGGAAAGTAAGGGCTCAGGCTTAAGGCAGTGGCAGCCTCCTGTCTTGGGGAAAGAAGGACACCAATCCAGCTCAAGAGCACTCTTCCTTCCAGATCCCATCTCCCATCTCCTATCTCAGGGATTCCTGTCCACACATTGTGGGACAAGGTGAGTGCAAAATTAGGGTGTTCCATGTGGAAATGAACTCTGGGCTTAAGGTAGTGTCTGATTTCCTCCATACCCAGATGGCTTTTGTTGGTTTCTTTTTATCTACCAGATGATCATAAGGCATTTTTGTTCCCATAATGGGGCCTCATTAAAAGCACATATAGCTTCTATTAAAACTATAGCCCAATTTCTCTATGAGGGAAGTTCTATCAAGAGTTTAATTTGTTCCTTTAAAGGTCATTTTTCCTCATCATAACTCCCACTCTCTGTGGGTTGCAGGGCAGATAAAATTGTCAGATGATGCCCTCCTATTGTGCCCAATTTGGGATTAGGAAGCTTGTGAAATATGTTTCTTGATGATTTGGGCAATAGTTCTTGGGATACCATATATTGGCTACAAGTGTTGCAGACCTCGTATAGTCAGGATCTGATTTATTTTATATTTTATTTTTGACAGGGAAAAGCTTGGGAGAAGCTATTCATACTTATGATATGCATGTGAATGAATATCAGTATTTCTTACTCTTTAGAGAGTGGGCCAGAAAAATTCATTTTCCACATGTCAATCACTCTTTCTCCTCTCTTTATATTTGCAGTAATTCCTGGTACTTGCCAAGGACAGGCCTAGCAATAGATGGGGCAATTTTGTATTGCTTCCTCTGTTTCTTGTTTGGACACTGATGAGCCAGCTTGCAGGGACCAGATTTCAAGTGATATGCAGCTTCCTATGACCTTCCTTCTAATGTACCCTGTGTGTTAGCTGCATCATCTTTTTCAGAGATGAGTACTGACCAGGCTATGGCCAGGATATCTGCTTTTATATTTCTACTAGGGGATGTTTGTTGGTGAGCTGCTATGTGGAAGACTGTTACATCAGCCTTTGATTTTTGTAATTGGTCCCAAAATCTGTCTATAGCTCTGACTCCCATAGCAATCTCCCATTTATAAATCATTGATCATTTCCCTTTTAATTATTGACAGCGTCACCCCTCTGATGACCATGAAGGAATCAGTACACAAAGTTGCTAGGTGTAGCTCCTTCATAATTACTAAACAGGCAGCTCATATCATCAGCCCATTGGCTGTTAGACCCCATTCCTGATTTCACCCATATGGTATCTGTAGCCAACTGAATAGCCACAACAATCCATTTCGGTGGTTGGCTTACACTGGAGCCATCTGTACACCATGCATCCTCTGGTATGCTACCATCTCATTTTATTCAATAGGGTTTCTCTGAGGCAGTGTCAGGATGGATTTTAAATCTATGGTACAGTTGACCTTTAAACAATGTGGGTTTGAACTGCACAAGTCAACGTATATGTGGATTCTTTTCAATAAAAATTTGAAAAGTTGCACTGAGTGCCTGCCTCCCTTTCTACCTCCTCCACTTCTTCCTCCTCTGTCACCCCTGAGACAGTAAGACCAATCCCTCCTCTCCCTTTTCCTCCTTAGTTTACCAACGTGAAGATGACAAGAAAGAAGACATTCATGATGATCTACTTTCACTTAACAAATAGTAAATATATTTTTGCTTCCTTATAATTTTTAAATAATATTTTATTTTCTCTAACTCACTCTGTTGTGAGAATATAGTATACAATACAAATAACATACAAAGTATGTGTTAATCGACTGTTTATGTTATAAATAAGACTTCTAGTCAACAGTAAGCTATTAGTAATTAAGTTTTGGGGAATGAAGTTATAAATCAATTTTTGACAGTAAGGGGGTGAGAGGGGCAGCATCTCTAACCCCTGTTTTGTTCAAGGGTCAACTGTATATTGCACAGGTCCCAAAGGGGCCTATAGTTTTATCAACAGAGGACTGGATATTAGGTACCTTCTCTGTTGGAAATATGTATGCCACTTAGCCAAAGTATTATTTTGTGTTACTGCTGATGTGGATTTGGCCAACAGGCTATCAATCTGACGCTTAATAGGGTAAGCCATTTGTACTTCCACCAGCGTATCTCCTGCTAGAGGCTTGGTTTGCAAGAGGGCCTGCTAAACTGCAAGGAAATGTTTATCTAACACAGTATAGCATTGCTCAACACCCTTGCACAATTGTAACTAGAATCCAATGGGTATTCATTGTTTATCCTCCCTTTGCCAGGGGGCCCAGTCCATTCCTTCCTCAGTCACATAAACATCCAATTTAAATGATATCCTGGGGATGAAATAGTTTGTTGGGCTTGTGCTTGTGTCACTAAGGCTTTCTCACCTTTTGTGCCTCCTTATTTATCAGGCAGTATAATGGCCTGAGACATTAGGCCAAGTATAGAATTAAAGTCTTCCAAAAACCTAGCATACCTATAAAAACTTGTATTTTAAAATGTTCAAGGCCATAGGTATGTCTGTATTTGGTTGATCATGGCTGAGACAAAACCCAGGTCTTACTCTATTGACCACACCCAGGAATTTCATGGTGCCTTTGGTCCCTAGATATTCTGTGGGTTGCTGGCTCATCCTCTGGATTGTGGTTGCTCTAGGACTTTCTAGGTAGCCCTCTGCAAAAGACTTAAATCCATGAAGTTTAGCAGAATATCACGCACATAATGCTTCCAGTGAATGCTGGACTTGTCACCCATAATGGCAAGGTCTCTTGCCCCTAAACCACAGCAAATCATGGTGCTAGGTAAGTGTCCCTGTGGAGCACCTGAGCACCTGCGAGGGCCATTGTTGGCCCTCCCGGGTAAAGGCAATCAGGTTCTGGGACACTGGTCTAAGAGTATGCTAAATAAAGTATTTGCTAAATCCAAGACAGTATCTCATGCACTAAACACTAGTCAGTGTGACTAAAAACTAGTCAGACTTTCCAGGCTTTGAGCCACATTTGGGAGAGTAGTATGCATGGCTGGAGTCACCTTATTTAGTTCTCAGTAATCAACTGTCATTCTTCAGATGCTTTCAGGTTTTCACATGGGCCATATCTGGCTGTTGAATGGGCTCTGTGCAAGAGGCACAAGTCTCACCCTCTCTAGTTTCTGAATAATAGCTATTATATCTTAGTTCCCTTGTGGGACATGATATTGTGAAGGCCCCACAAAAAGACCTAAGATGGGGAGCAGTGTCCTTCCAACGTGGTGGAACAGCCTTTAGGATCTCGTTGTGAATTCCAGCTGTGAAAGGGCATAATCAGGTCCCTGGAAAGCAAGGACACAGAAGGTCACCCTCACTGCCAGCTCACAACACAAAGCCTGCACCTCTTTGATTGTCTTCCAAGATTCAGGATACCCAGGCCTATCTCCCTCTGATGGCCAGCCTTCCCTATAGGCTAGTATGGTCCGGTCCATCAAGGGATGATTCTCTGCAATAGCAGGGAGACCATGTGGCTGTTGCCTGATGGAGGGATGTGCTGTACCATTGCTAATCTTTTTTCCTCATTTCCAGATAGAACCACCCCATCAGCACTACCATACCATAATTTCACAGCCAAGCAGCTAAGGACTGCTTTTGGGTTCTACTGAAAAGAGGACAGACAGATCAATCAACTTCACTGGAGGACATGTGCACAAGGAATAAGTTTGATTGGCAGGTGGTGGGGGTCTTTGCATGCCTGCCTAGTGGCTTTGTTTCAATTCAGTCTGAGGGATCAAGCACTCACATGTGCCCCTTAGTCCTTTTTTCTGAATCCATGATTTCTATCCAGTTCTCAGATTCACCTTCACTTTCTAATGGATTTTATTTTTTATTATTCCAGCAAGGACTCTGGACAACGGCACGAACGCACACATTTCTCATCGCGAGAAGTTAAGCATAGTAGCATGCCAGTGTGTGTAGCCAAGCCTTCCCTTCTTCCATTTTACCCTCCATGTCTATAAACAACAGAGTGTAATGCATGTCCCTTTCTGGTTATAATTCCTCCTCTAACATGCACACCTTGTTTTTGGCCACCAGCTGAGCCTGAATAGTCCAGATGGACTGCCTACAGCAGAGGCCACACTATCCCTGCTGCTAAGAGCCAGGCTTCCTTGTTGACCATGTATAATTTCAAACCCTCCATTAGGCTACTCAAACCTGTTGGAGCTTTTGGAGCAACTCCCAGTGCAGCCCAGTATCCAGCAGGTGGGAAAGAGGGTCCCACATACACCTTTGCCACTATGCCAGGATCTTTCTGGTTTATTCCTCTTTTCTCCATCCCATTTCTTTGGAATCCTGTATACTACTTTAATTGTTCTGTCCAGCAGACTTATGGCAGGAGTCACCCCAAAAGTGGTGACAGGGGAGCTCCTGCAAGAGATTGCCTCAAACCATCCCAAGATGAGGCCAGTTGGAATCCCAAACAAAGAAGCACTAAACACCAGGGTAAGCAGTCCACAGCATTTATTAGGGGAACTTGTACATATAGGGCTGCAGTGTCCTTGAGATGGACAGTGAGAAAGCAGACGTTCGGCCCAGGTATGTACATGAGGAAAGAGTAAGATGTGGGAGTTAATAAGATGGCTTAAAGAATTTGACTCAGGCCTGGGATCAGTTTCTAGGAACATGTTTGACCTTTCAATATTTCAGGCAACAACTTAAACAATTTTATCATTACCTCAGAATGTTCCTTGGTGCCTTTCAGGCCCCAACTTGGGTCCAGGCCTGCTGGAGAAAAATATATAAATGGCCAGGTCACAGAGAGCTCAAGGCACCAGTCAGGACAAAGAAAGGCAGTGTATGTGGGGGAGGGTGGGGAGGTAACTGAGGGACCCTGTATGTACCCAGCACCCAGATCTTGGTTTCTGAATATCATTCTCTAATAAACTTAACCAGGTGTCTTAGAGAAATGGCTGAATATAGGATGAGGGCGGGGAAAATGAAACATGAGTCTGGAACATCTTAGCATTTTGGAAAGAAAGGAAATATTCAACAACCAAAGGGATGGGTGGTGTCAAAGGGACACAGGAATCAACTTGAGAAAGCTATCATTAGTCAAAGCTGGAATGCAATGAAATTAATGATAGAGTATTATTATAAACCAAAGTAGAAAATAAATACTTAAGAGTCCATACTGATATAAATATTGAGTAAATTTTAAAACAGCAGAAATAAACAAAAGAAACTTGACAATATATTGTCAAGGTGTGAAGGGATATATTTTGTATTTGTCTTCTCTCTGTCCCAATGATATCTTTTGAGGACTTAAAAATCAATACAAACTTTGAGAAGTCAGTTAATATCTCAACACCATATTACAAAGTATACTTCACCACTTAACTCAATCATTTCTTATTCATACTGCACTTTTGCCTATAATGTTTTGCTAATCCCTTATTCACTCATACTTAATCCATTTGTCATGGCTGATTCAAGTGTCATTTTTGTCCTCAAATCTCATGAAAGGTCAGTGTGGTGCAAAAGAAAAAAAAGCACTTAATAAATTTTGCTGATTTGAGTTGTTCAAGCTCTGACCATATTTTCTTTTTTATTATAACTAATAGAACTAAACAATTTAGCACATGTATATTTTAATTTTGTTAATTTCATCTCCCCAGCTAAACTGTGAAGTCTGTGAGAGTAGGGGATTTGTTGTATATTGATTTTGTACATCCAGTAATACCTAAAACAGTGCATAAACTATATATTCAAAAATGTTTTTGACTATTGGATTAAGACTTACTATCTCCAGGAAAGAAAACAATGAAGACAAAAACAACAAAGCTTCCTCTGCCACCATTTTAATCCTTTCCCATTCAGAAAGTGCCAATGCAGAAACTGCTAAGTGCAGTAAGAGAGGAAGAAAGGAAAATAACACTATACATTTTCACCATTATGTTGGGAAAACAAAACCTAGCATTAAATTTTTTCTATGTCAGAAAATATTAGAGCAAATATTTGGTGGGCTCTATGGTTACACAGATGATCTGAATTGTAATTAAGCAGTGCCAACAGTATATGGTCTTTTCTATGGATGTTTCTTTCCTGGCAAACCGATGGATGGCAGCATTCTGTGGCCCTCTCAGTCACTGCTTTTGAAAGGTAAAAGTTACTTTTTACTGCTGTTTAGTTGGCAGGCACTTCAGAAACTATCTTTCACTTTTCAATGGATGACAATCCTAGAATAATGCAAGCAGATAAAGCATGTCCTCTGGGGGACATTTTTTTTTTTAAGTAATGGCCCTGAAAACGTACACTTCTTGTGGGTTCTTTTTTAGCCATCAAAAACATATTTCTGATAAACAAACAGAAACTACATAACTCTCCTAGATTTGTTTATCTTTTATCATTTTTCTTAGAACACAGGGATGTTGGTGAAACAGTGAATATAAGCAGGTGTGGGAAGGAGGTCGCTTGATTATAAACACACATTACATACTAAAGAAGAATGAAGCTTTACTTCTGATGCTACTTCAATAAATAAATAGCCTGGATGCAGTGGCCAATACCTCCAATATTAGCACTCTGGGAGGTCAAGGCAGGAGGCTCACTTGAGGCCAATAGTTTGAAACCAGGGTGATCAACATAGTGAGATCCCATCCCCACAAAAAGAAAAGAAAACACAAGTATCTAAATAAAGTAGAAAATAAAGCATACCAGGAATGATAATAGAACCACATCAGCCTGACACAAACTTTGTGGAGTTACAAAGTGCTGTGAATCTACACTATAGCTTGCATGAGTCTGAGTCCAACACAGAAAAGAAAATCACTATAAGTATTTGAAACAAGAGGAAATTCATGTAGGTAATTAATTGCACACATGGCAGAAAAGAGAAAAAGCCAACCAGGAGATGGTGAGCCAACTCAGAAATAAGCAAAACAAGATATGACCATTCTTGTGGCTATTGAGACATAGCGAGAAAGAAGGTGTTAACAGATATCAGATGCCAGGGTGATGGGAGAAAAGTATCATCATAGTGAGAACCACTGAAGGATATTTTACTCCATATTCTCAGGCCCTCTTTTCCCCTCTCTCTTCAATCTCCTGTCAGTATGTCCTAGTAGCAAGCCTACCTCAGAGCCAGTGGGCAAAAAGAAGCCTCAGAAATGTAGCTGAAGAGTCAGCCCCTGCAGCACAGAACAGAGCAGGAAAAGTGTGGAGAATGGATCTGAAATCCAATGAACGACCTAACAGAACCCCTCTTTCTTAACATACTTTATGTAAGATGTGGGCAGGAATCCAGGTTTCCCTGTCAAGGGAGAAGATCCTACTGAGAATAGATGATCCATTTTCAGGCATATTATAGAGGCATTTTATACTTGCAGCTATGAGGGTGAAAAATCTAAAGGTAATATATCTTTGAACACTAAAAATCATGAAACAGAACATATCAGATAAAATGATGAGGAGAAAATTCAAATATATTAATTTTATATCAAGTAACAGGTCATTTCTTGAGAACCTGTTATGTGGTTTTATATTATCTGTCTTGAGGCATTCCAAACAAGTACAACTAGGGATGACACCTGTTCTCAAAAAGCCTGAAGACTGGTTGTGGGGGTTAACACTAAAACATGAGACAGTTAAGAAAAAAACAGTGCAAAATTGTAGAAAATGACATGTTAAATTTCAGGATGCAAGCATAAAGTATATTAGATTTTCTTAACTTAGCCACTCACTCCAAAATATTTAGGCCTTTAAGCATGCTTCCAAACAGGGTGCAACCTAAATTAGTGACCAAGAAAAAGGGCTTGGTGCATGCTGTCTGAGTTCAAATACTGACTCCCCGAATAACTTGTCCTGAAATTTTGAAAAAAAAATTATGTGAACTTCCTGTGCCTCTGTTTTCCCTTTTATAAAATGGGAGTACAATAATAGTTACTATCTCAGAGCATGGTCACAAAGAGAAAATTAGTTAACGTCTGAAGAGTACTTAGGTCAACTTCTGCCACAGGGCAAGTGCTCAACGATATTAGCCATTTCTCATGAAATGTTTGCAGCATTTCAGTATAAAGGCAATGATATTTTGAGTTTAGTATGGAGTAGTATTCAGGAAAAAACTATTTACTTGGCTATTTTTCCATGTTGTTGAATTTTATTTTTAACTGACCTTGGCTTTCAATGGATAGGAATATGCACGTTTATGTACACATATAAACACACAAATGCATGTCCACACACATGTACATATACATATCCACATATGTGACCTCTGAGCCTGTAAGCAACAGAGAATATGTATGCTTGCCTGGTATTACTGCTGCCCAACTCCCTAGCTGCACTTGATACCCTTCTTTTCTTATTGAAAGGGGGGGGGAAATGTCAATAAATTATTCATAACATCAATCTGATGATTGCTCAGCAAATAAGAAGGGCAATGGGACACTCTAAAAGAAAAAATATTAAAACAATAAAATTTGTTACACATAACCTATTCACACTTTATTTTCCCAAGTAATATTTTTTGACAAATTTATCTCTCTTGGCCAGTTTGGCATTTATAATATTAATCTACAAAGGAGTGCATTTTCTACAGTATTTTTGCCTAAGCATCATATTGATTTTTACAGTGGAAGTAGTGTTCCCAGATACTAGCTGCTCTAATTGTTGACATTTAAGACATTTAAGCACATTGACTCAAAAGTGATTTGAGATATATATATATATATGTGTGTGTGTGCGTGTGTATATACCCACACACAGAACATTGAAATAGTATTCTAGCTTTTAGGGGGAATCAAAGGAGGTTTGCTTAATTTAAAAAAATATTGCTCAAAAAAGAGTCTTTGACAATAACTTGGATACTACAAGTGCAACTTTTTTCAACTAATTCACATACTGCTCATTTTCTGTATGATATAAATTGTCAAGGTAGGGTGACATGGAGTTAAAGAGTTATTAATTCATGAGGGTATGAACACTATTTCCATGCATGTTTATGTGATTATTTCTTGCCATTATAAAGGAAAGAGACCACAGCCTTTGTCTCAAGCATCCTAAAGCCGTGGTAAACACAACTGCTAATAGCATTGCAACATGCCACATAATTACAAATAGAGACTGCCTTCTAAAAGCATTCTATTAAAGAAAGTGTTGTGTGGTACCGCAATGAGAATCACTAACTACAGGCCTTAAAAATGAAGTCTTTTGACTATTTGCCTTCTGAGAAATTTCACTAATATCCTACTGTTTTTCAAGCAATTAAAATGCAAATAAACACTTAAGGGCACTAGATTGGGAGCCCAGATTTGAAAAAAAAATCACTGTATATTCACTAAAGCTACTTAGTTTCTCTTAATTGAAAGCTTCCTTGTACATGCACCTTCTGATTAATACTATTCACTTCAGACAGTCTTCTCATTGGCAGATAGAACTTTTGTTTCAGTACTTTTCTTGCTAAAATCCGAATCTTCCCTCTTTTTTGGTGGATGAGAAGTTTTCAAAAAAAAAAAAAAAAAAAAAAAAGTAGAAATAAACTATGCTATACACAAACATCTTCACGGAGGTGGACATTTACAATCCTAATATTAGGTTTAAGTATCTCTCCTGTATGCACTAAAGAAAGAGGTGTTGATGTTTGCTTACAGATAAAGAAATAACAGCAAGTTACTGTGGCATTGTTTTCATCAGCTAACTCTTCACCCGTGAATAAATGTATGATGAAGTACATTAATTTGTGAAAAAGGACTTCTTAAGAAAGAGATACCCAGATGGTGCTATGGTAATCTAAATGCTCCTAATGGAATTATGCAATGCTTCTACAATTAGTGTCAAGGTATTTCATCTCGTCTTGTCTGCAGATAGGCTGGTATTATCTCAGACTATAATTATAAAAGTTACATAATTGATCAAAGAATTGATAAAGATAAAATTCCTATCATAACTCTCAAAACTGGTAAAAGAGAAACTTGGATTTCATGATTATCATTAAATGATATTGCAGGTCAAGTACAATTAACTAAACTAGTTTCATTTCATCTTTACCTTTCCATTCAGTCATACACACAACAGACATACATACTATCAAACAGGATGTTTCGTATTGAAATGCTCTCCCTATTTTTCTCATTCTCTTCTCCATAGAATTTTTTTCTTTCTTTTTTTTTTTTTTTGAGACGGAGTCTCGCTCTGTTGCCCAGGCTGGAGTGCAGTGGCACGATCTCGGCTCACTGCAAGCTCCGCCTCCTAGGTTCATGCCATTCTCCTGCCTCAGCCTCCTGAGTAGCTGAGACTACAGGTGCCTGCCACCACGCCTGGCTATTTTTTTTTTTTTTTTTTTTTTTTTTAGAAAAAAGGGGGTTTCCCCGTATTAGCCAGGATGGTCTCGATCTCCTGACCTCGTGATCCACCCACGTCAGCCTCCCAAAGTGCTGGGGTTACAGGTGTGAGCCACTGCGCCCGGCCAGAAATCTCTTTCTAACACCTCTATCATTCACCAATTAGAAGTAAACATGTGATTATGAGATTTATCAATAAATTGAGAAGTCAGAAGTGGTAAATCAAGACTTGTCTTAGGCAAATTTTCATGATACTTGAAAAGAGCCATTGGATCTGAAATTAGTTCCTCTATATTTGAATCAGCAAAGGAGACAAGTTTGATAGAGCTTAGCTAGCGTTATGGATATGCTGGGGAAGGGGAAATAATAGGGAAAGAGTTCACCTTTTGTTCAAATCAATGATTGGCTTTGTTTATACATAAGCCGTAATTAGATATTCATGGCTATGAAGGGATTAGAATATGTCACTCCAAAATATGCCATTTTAGTATAAAGATTATTTTGAGTTGAAGGCAATTGAGAATCAACAGGTCCAGGAAGAGTTCTCTGCCTTTCCCTTAACTGCCTAAAAGCAGAACATAAATTTCCATTTGTAAAGGTGTCCCCTGTATATGGAAGAGGAGGGCACTCTTGTTGTAGCAAGACGAGCCAAAGATGAAACCCCTCAGACACTTAGTTGTAGAAGGAAGGGCTTTATTCAGCCAGCAGCATTGGCAGACTCATGTCTCCAAAAACCAAGCTCCCCGAGTGAGCAATTCCTGTCCCTTTTAAGGGCTTACAACTCTAAGGGGTCCACGTGAAAGGGTCGTGAGCAAGCAGGGAGTACGTGACTGGGGGCTGCATGCACCAGTAATCAGAACTGAACAGAAGAGGACAGGGATTTTCACAATGCTTTACATACAATGTCTGGAATCTATAGATAACATAACCGGTTAGGTCAGGGGCTTATCTTTAACCAGGCCCAGTGTGTGGTGCCGGGCTGTCTGCCTATGGATTTTATTTCTCCCTATAAGATAGGTTTTACTTCTTCTATCTGTGGAGGCAGAAATTGGGCATAAGACAATACGAAGGGTGGTCTCCTCCCTTATTCTTACTAGAAATGGAACAAACACAGATTAGCTTCCATAAATATATTTACTATCCTTATCTTCCATTACTTCTCCCATACATTTCCTAGTCACTTTCCATGATTCATCATCACTTGAAGCCTAAATCTCCTTTCCTTTGACAAAATGGTGTAAGAGCCCCTGAGTTAAACCACCTGTGAGTCACTTCTTTTCTGTCATCTTCTGTGCATGTAAAATATTAATACGAATTATATGTCTTTGTCTCTTGTTAATCTGTCCCTGGTCAGTACAGATCTCCACGTAAAAAACCCAAGAGTAGTATCTTCAAATTCACCACTCATAATTCACTGCCTCCAATCCACTGCTCCACTCAACACAGCCAATTTAATCACTGATTTCCTGCCATTCATTGCCTGCTGGTTGGATAGCATGTACATTCTAATTCCTCTAGTTTTTTATCCATGCTTTTTCCTTTGTCTGGCATGCCCTCAATCTGAATCTTTCAAATTTTAATTTAAGTCCAGGAGATTTTCCCTACCTCCTCCATATAGAATGACTCAGTTCTCTGAATATCAAGAAGAGTTTTGGTCACTTTCACTCTTTTACACAAGGCATGTGTTCCCTTGTAGTAGTATTTTTTCACATATGCCTCCTCATTGTATATTCCTGGAAACCAACAACTTTGCTTTACAGTTCTGTATGCCCAGTGATTGTAGAGAATCAAAAGCTCAGATGGTATTCAGTAAAAATTAAGTAAGAGTAAATACTAGTTATTTGCCACATGAGGCCCATTAGGTTAAAAACTGAATGGCCGTGACTTCGAAAAGTTGTTACTCAGAGACTTTTTGAAAAGACAGAGATTTTAGCATTATGATAGGTCTAAAATGTTACACTGATAGAGTAGAATATAGCATATTAGCTAAACTGATGGATGATGTGGGATTAGTTCATAGGATATAATTATGTGCCTGAGTCCTTTAGCCATCTGTTGATAGAATTATAATGTATAAGAAGTTTGTAATATGGGAATCAACACCATGAAGTGCTCTGATGGATGCTTTTCATTCATTTATTCATTTGTTTATTCATTTGAAAAATAAGCATTTATTGGGCGCTATACCTGGGTCTGGGAGTATAAGGATATAATAGAGTCTACCCCCTGCCCCTTTCTTTTCAAAAATGGGATTTTGCTAGTTGCCCAGGATAGAGTACAGTGGATCTTCACAGGTACAGTCAGAGCACTGCAGCCTCAAACTCCTAGCCTCAAGCAATCCTCCCACCTGAGTTTCCTGAGTACTTGGAACTACAGGCATTCACCACCATGCTGAGCTCTGAGCTCTAGGTCCTGACTTTGAGGAACGCAGAGTCTGAGTTAGTCTGGAGTCATGATAAACTTTTATTTTTTGTGCATCAGTGCAAATATACTTAGAAATGATGTTGAGGTGGAGCTGCAGGGAGATTATAAATTTAAATAAAAAAGTAAGAGAAAACCCATTTGATTGGGACAAGGATTATGAAAATGCCATCAGCAAATCCCAGAGAAAATCCTTCTCCAAAACAAATGATTATAATGATTGCACAAGTTGGTACCAAAAGGAAAATCATTTACTTATTCAGGCTTATCGAATGCCTGTAAAGAAAGGCACTGTATCAGCTAATAGGTGGGAATGCATCAGGTTTCTGTCTGGATGGAATTAATATCCTAGTGGTAAATACATAAATAAATATACTATTATTTCATAACATTTATGAAAAGTGTTATGCAATAAATGCATTGGTTATTATGAATTCATATAAAATGAGAGTGTTTGTTGGCTAGAGAGTTGTGCTTAAATTAAGGCCTGAAAGAAAAGAGTAAGGGTATGTGAAAGTTTGAAGATGACAAAAGCATTCCAACCCAAAGGAATAGTATGTGCCTGAGGAAGGAAGGAAATTGGCCTGTTCTACGTTAACTGGATTCTGTCACTTGTGCCAGTTACATTTTCATTCTAGAGATCACCAGATGGGTAAGAAGTTTGCTGAAGCAAATCACTATGAGGTTTCTGTCTCAGGAGGCAATTCCAGAGAATAACGTTTTTGAAATGAATAAAAATAAAAGTTGAACATAGGCATTTGCTTTATTGCCTTAATTCACAACCTGGCTGAGTCACACTTGCTTTGGGAACCATAATTTTGAATTTCTGGATTTGAATGAATTTTAAAAATTCTCTTCACAAATGGAAGGTGGGAAAAAGAAATGTGATAGATGTAAAAGCTAGACACACAAATAGCTGCTCAAGAGGGAGTATGACTTAGTGTCACTGAGGGAACTAAACTCAATTCTCAGAATCATGTTTAAAATATCAGCTGTGACACAATGTTAGGCTAACCTAGAAGAAAAAGTACTGGGTTCTTCCGCTGTCTGGAGCATATATTGGCCCAAAGCATCCCTTTTGCCACAATTCTTTTAAGACTTCATTCTTAGAGGCAGGGAAAAAAACTAACTATAATTAGAAAACTGGAATAAATTTTAAAACATATAAAGTAATTATACTCCATTTATAAAAGAACCTGTAAATTTAGACTAGCCTATGTGAAAAGCAAAATCATGGAGAGAAATCTTTCATAATGACATCTGATTTCACCTGATATTCATTCAAGTAATAAATCAAATTAGATTCATTTGAACAACAGTTTAGCTTATAATATTAACATAATATTATTAATCATAATATTAACAGCCTGTAACAATTGTCTAAATATTTTTTTGGGGCCACATCTAATTAATATAATCACTACTAATACTATTAACATGTTTTTAGTTTAGTCTTGTATTCCATTAAAATAATTCATATAAAATTATAAATAGAATATGGTTTACAAAATTATTACAGCGCCTCCATTTCTCTGAGTCATATAAAATACATTTAGTTTTGCAAAATTAAAATATATAGTTAACTTTTGAACTCATTCATTTTGCTCAAATTCTGTAATACAGTGGTTTTATAACATTTGAAATATTTACACAGTTAAAAATCTATAGATGACATCAAGCTTTAATCAGAACATTGGGCTAAACATAGAATATCTTTATAGTCATTAAATAATAAACAATAAGTATTTTTATTATTAAAAAATTTTATACATTATTCAAAATTTAAATTTCAAACAGTAAAATTGTTTTAAACATTATTTTATAAATCGAAATAGCAAAATGCCTCGTTCATCTATTCTTTTGACAAACGTCTATGAAGTACATACTCTGGATGTTGGGAATATAGACACGTAGTGATGTATTTCATGTCACCAAAGTTTTTAGATTTCGTAAGGAGACAAGCAGGTCTACTTGAGAATGCATAGATTATTGCCATGGTGACCTAATACAAAATCTATTGGAAGAGGTAAATGCACTCTACAATTCCCTGGCACTCAGGGAAGGCTTTCTAATGGTGGAAGAAGTGTTTTAACATTAAATTGAAGATGAGAATTAGCAAAAGTTTACCAAGTGGATTAAGAAAGAAAGGCTACACCATGCAGAGGGACTGGACTCTGAAAAATCAAGGAGGTTTGAGAGAACTCCATGTAAACTCAAGAGGCTCAATGTGTTGGAATGTGTAGGGGCTTTGAAGACATAAGGCGGGAAAGTTGGTACAGAAGAAAAGACAGCAATATACATACTGAAGTTCATACCATGCGCTTTGAGTTCCTCCAGAAATAGTTATTAAACAAAAGATGGAAGTGCAGTTAGTTTATTTTATAGGTAACCCAGAAAATACTTTCCAGAGAGTGAGGAAGGAAAGCAGACAATGAGGTGTGTATTATCAACCATGTTAATATTTGATCCCCTTAATCCTACTGAGGATTAAGGAAACTCAGTAGCCAGTGTAAAATACACGCCTGAGAAAGGAAACATTTAAACAGGAAAATAGGGATGCAGTATTGTTTGTACACCAACTTCCTTTGTTCATTGGTTGAGAGACAGTGTTAATTCACTGGTATTTCCAACCTACCTCACAGGGAGCAAAGCAGTCTCTAAGGGATAAATAAAGCTTTCAGGCAAAGAAATGTAAGCACTGGGAATTCAAAGTTCATCCATGTTCGCTAAATCATTAAGGTCAAGGTGTATGGCACCAACAGCTTTATGCAATTACACTTATATTTCAGTTTGTAGATCACACGGTGCTTATGAAAGGCATCATGCAGAAGAGGTTTACAGAAGCTTGCAGAAGTCCAACAGCCTGAGTCTGAGTCCTGACTCTCTCATTCATTCATCTGTTCATTCTGTGTGATATTGAGAAAGTTGCTTCACTTCTGTATGCCTTTACTTTAGTCATCTGGAAAATGCAGATAACTATGTCATGGGGCTGAGGTTAACATAAATTGAATAAATTCACAAAGAACAGTGAGAATAGTGCAGCATATAGTAAATGCTCAGGAAATGAGAATTACTACTAATCAAGAGATTTTAGCATAAGGAGCCATAGTCATATTTTATGTTCAAAGGATCATACTAAGGTTACAGTGTAGAAAATGGTGATGCTAGAGGGCAGAATTTAGGCAATTCCATTGTGAGGGAGAGAAAAGAATAAACTAACAGACTGTTTTAAGAAAGCCATTTGATTGGTTAGAGTGGGGGGTTTTGGCAAGAGATTGGAGGTAACAGGTTTGGAGGAAGGAACAGATTTGGAGGAAGCTGATGAGTACATGTATAAACAAAGTTGATTCTGCCACTTCACAAAATATCATAAAACATCTGTCAATATAGAAATCAAAGATACGTTAATATTTTAGGACATATGGATATTCTTCAAAACATTTTATGAGCAATGATACTCAAAGAGGAAAAAAAAACAAAAAAGAAAAAAAAAAAAAAAAAAAAAAAAACTCTGTTTCCTCACTGAGGACCCAGGAAATAAGCCCTTATTTCAAGTTATGGCATAAAAAGGCCCATNGAGAATTAGCAAAAGTTTACCAAGTGGATTAAGAAAGAAAGGCTACACCATGCAGAGGGACTGGACTCTGAAAAATCAAGGAGGTTTGAGAGAACTCCATGTAAACTCAAGAGGCTCAATGTGTTGGAATGTGTAGGGGCTTTGAAGACATAAGGCGGGAAAGTTGGTACAGAAGAAAAGACAGCAATATACATACTGAAGTTCATACCATGCGCTTTGAGTTCCTCCAGAAATAGTTATTAAACAAAAGATGGAAGTGCAGTTAGTTTATTTTATAGGTAACCCAGAAAATACTTTCCAGAGAGTGAGGAAGGAAAGCAGACAATGAGGTGTGTATTATCAACCATGTTAATATTTGATCCCCTTAATCCTACTGAGGATTAAGGAAACTCAGTAGCCAGTGTAAAATACACGCCTGAGAAAGGAAACATTTAAACAGGAAAATAGGGATGCAGTATTGTTTGTACACCAACTTCCTTTGTTCATTGGTTGAGAGACAGTGTTAATTCACTGGTATTTCCAACCTACCTCACAGGGAGCAAAGCAGTCTCTAAGGGATAAATAAAGCTTTCAGGCAAAGAAATGTAAGCACTGGGAATTCAAAGTTCATCCATGTTCGCTAAATCATTAAGGTCAAGGTGTATGGCACCAACAGCTTTATGCAATTACACTTATATTTCAGTTTGTAGATCACACGGTGCTTATGAAAGGCATCATGCAGAAGAGGTTTACAGAAGCTTGCAGAAGTCCAACAGCCTGAGTCTGAGTCCTGACTCTCTCATTCATTCATCTGTTCATTCTGTGTGATATTGAGAAAGTTGCTTCACTTCTGTATGCCTTTACTTTAGTCATCTGGAAAATGCAGATAACTATGTCATGGGGCTGAGGTTAACATAAATTGAATAAATTCACAAAGAACAGTGAGAATAGTGCAGCATATAGTAAATGCTCAGGAAATGAGAATTACTACTAATCAAGAGATTTTTAGCATAAGGAGCCATAGTCATATTTTATGTTCAAAGGATCATACTAAGGTTACAGTGTAGAAAATGGTGATGCTAGAGGGCAGAATTTAGGCAATTCCATTGTGAGGGAGAGAAAAGAATAAACTAACAGACTGTTTTAAGAAAGCCATTTGATTGGTTAGAGTGGGGGGTTTTGGCAAGAGATTGGAGGTAACAGGTTTGGAGGAAGGAACAGATTTGGAGGAAGCTGATGAGTACATGTATAAACAAAGTTGATTCTGCCACTTCACAAAAATATCATAAAACATCTGTCAATATAGAAATCAAAGATACGTTAATATTTTAGGACATATGGATATTCTTCAAAACATTTTATGAGCAATGATACTCAAAGAGGAAAAAAAAAAAAAAAACAAAAAAAAAAACTCTGTTTCCTCACTGAGGACCCAGGAAATAAGCCCTTATTTCAAGTTATGGCATAA
Source organism: Rhinopithecus bieti (assembly GCF_001698545.2). Classification (NCBI taxonomy): domain Eukaryota; kingdom Metazoa; phylum Chordata; class Mammalia; order Primates; family Cercopithecidae; genus Rhinopithecus; species Rhinopithecus bieti. The sequence goes on along the minus strand of NW_016807406.1, from coordinate 2,061,183 downwards.
AAAGGCACATTACTTGAAAAAAACAGTGGTGTAAAATATGTAATAGCTAAAGGTATTACATGCCTTATAATATATATATTTCAAATATATTATTTCTGTAAAATTCTGAACTATCTTCTGACAATATGCAGAAATCATTTCCAGTCTGTATTATATACAAATCTCTCAAATTCTTTATTTTCCCTCTCAATTTTACTCAATATTAATCTTTCTTCCTCCCTCCCTCCCTCCTTCCCTCCCTCTCTCCCTCTCTTGTTTCTTCCTCCCTCCCTCCCTCCCTTCCTTCCTTTTCTTTTGCTTGCTTAAATTTGTAGCTAATGAACTCGAGAACATCAGATATATACAAATTACAAAGTTGGAATGCCATTTACATTTCTGAAAATCTCTTTAGATGTGGGGTAAAGTTATGACAGTGTAGTTTTTTTTTTCTTTTCACTGTATTTCTTGGTTATGTTTTGTTTAATGTTATATATTCGGTGAAGGAGACACCAGAATAAAGAAAGAGCATGGTAGTAGAAAGTTAGCCCTTTGTTATTTTGTTAACAAGAGTATTCTTTTACTTAAAACAAGGCAGCTAAGCTGGATAATCTCCTTCATTTGCAAAAAAAGTTAAGGAATCTAAAGGATCTAATGAAAAAGGAAGAGATAAACTGGATTTAAACTTTGGCTCCACTTTTTTTACTCTCTATTCTTTTTTTGTTGAGACGAAGTCTCGCTCTGTCGCTGTGGCTTGATCTCGGCTCACTGCAAACTCCACCTCCTGGATTCACGCCATTCTCCTGCCTCAGCCTCCCAAGTAGCTGTGACTACAGGCGCCCACCACCACCCTGAGCTAATTTTTTTGTATTTTTAGTAGAGACGGGTTTTCACCGTGTTAGCTGGGATGGTCTCGATCTCCTGACCTCATGATTTGCCCACCTCAGCCTCCCAAAGTGTTGGGATTACAGATGTGAGCCACCGCGCCCTGACTATTATCCTTAAATAGTTTTTTTTATTTGAATGTTCCTTGATACATTTGAATGTCCTTGAATGTTCAATGATACATTTAAGGTGAACTAGGATTTAAACAAAAGCAACTTGTGGAAACAATGAATCAAAGGTGTGTCTTGTAAACAATGTCTTGTAATGATTCACAAGACATAGTCAAGTTTTATATCACAGTCAAAATCATTATGCTTATAGAATGAGTGCTAAAATCTGTTGTTTTCTTTGGCATTAATTTATCCATTGAAAACAAAAGTACTATTTGCCCTGTAAATAATACTGACGCAGGGAAGACTGAATACCCTACTTAATATTTTTATGATATTGATCTTTCTCACAGTCCTTGGAAGATGAACTTGAGGTTGGGAGGATTGAAAATAGGAAGAAACTTAATATTTTAAAACATGCAAATAAGTTTCAGTTTAATGTAGTTAAGTTATCCCTGTTGAACTTTTGATGAATTGAACAACATATGTAGGAAGGTTTGGTATAGAATATGTAATTTTCTTTCATATAATGCATTCTGTCAATGAAGAAAAATGACCGAGACAAATCTCAATCATTTTAGGAGGGTTATTTGCCAATATTAAGGACACGTGCGGGTGAGACAGCCTCAGGAAGTCCTGATGACATGGGCCAAAGGTGGTTGGAGCACAGCTTGGTTTTATAGATTTTAGGGAGACTTGAGACATCAATCAAAATATGTGAGATGTACAATGTTTCTATCTATCTGGAAAGGCGGGACAATTTGAAGCAGGGAGAGGGCTTCCAGGTTATAGGTAGGTAAGGGAAAATCGGTTGCATTCTTTTGAATTTCTGATTAGCTTTTTCCAAAGGAAGCAATCAATCAGATATTCATTTATCTCACTGAGCAAAGGCATGACTGAGCTCTGTCTGTACTTTGTCCATAAGGAAATTCCTTGTGGTATGCAGCTTTATTATCTTAGTTACTATCTTTGTTTGAAATACAATGGGAGGCAGGTTTGCCCTAAGCAGTGCCCAGCTTGACTTTTCCCTTTGGTTTAGTGATTTTGGGGTCCCAACATTTATTTCGCTTTCTCTTTTCTACCCTTTCCTATGAACACATTTCACCCAGTCATGCTTTTCTACACCATGAAATTTACCAAGTACATAGGAAACTTCTACACCTAACGTGAGGCATTCTTTCATTAATTTGCATATATCCAGCTGTACCTACTTTGCCAAGATAATAATTTATATCAATATATTATCAAGAAAATAAAGTAGCATATATAAAGTCCTGGCATGCTATTGCATTTTCATACATATCTATATTCTAAAGCAATAGTTTTCAAATTACTTTTCAATCGTATATGAGCCACAATATAGAAAATATAATAAATATTTTTATTACAAATATCTATAAGCTCAAATTATTCTAAAATCAGTCATTAAAAAGTATCAAAGCAACTTAAAGACTGAAATTCTTTATTGTGGTGTTTATGGTTCACACTCTTGCTTCAGCCTCAATATCCTTTTACTTTCTTTCTTTATTCTTTGGTTGTCAAATACAGCAAAAATGTTGGTTCATGAGGTGAAGTTGTTACAAATACAAAGTGTTTTTTTTCTTTAGACAAAGTCTTGCTCTTGCCCCCCAGGCTGGAGTGTGATGGCACAATCTTGGCTCACTGCACCTCTGCCTCCTGGGTTCAAGGGATTCTCCTGCCTCAGCCCCCTCTCTGAGTAGCTGTGATTACAGGTGTGCACCACCACATCTGGCTAATTTTTGTATATTTAATAGAGACGGGGTTTCACCATATTGCCCAGGTTGGTCTTGAACTCCTGACCTCAGGTGATCCTCCTGCCTCGGCCTTCCAAAGAGCTGGGATTACAGGTGTGAGCCACCATGCCTGGCTACAAATATAAACTTAAAATAAATTTGTGATCTTACAATCTCAAGAACTCTCTTCTGATAGCAGAGAAAAAAATTAATCCAGTTATCCAAATGAATGCATTAATGGCCTTCAATGTGCTCATTTGTGTTATACAATCCTTGTGGGAATGTATGTTTTATAAAAGTGTGTACCAGCCAGGCACGGTGGCTCACACCTGTAATACCAAGTTTTTGGGAAGCTGAGGCGGGCAGATCACCTGAGGTCAGGAGTTCGAGACCAGCCTGGCCAACATAGCAAAACTCTGTCTCGATTAAAAATACAAAAACTAGCTGGGATTGGTGGCGGGTGCCTGCAGTCCCATCTACTCCAGAGGCTGAGGCAGAATTGCTTGAACCCAGGAGGCGGTGGTTGCAGTGAGCCGAGGTCATGCCACTACATTCCAACCTGGGTGACAATGGCAAAACTCCATCTCATACACACACACACACACACACACACACACACACACACACACACACAGTGTGTATCCTTTTTTACAGGTTTTCATTACAGTTTTTTAGTATGCATTTAAATCTTAAGAAATTTGGAATAAAATATCTGGGAAATCCCTGAAACATTTGCAAGAGCCCTTATTTACATTTTCTCTTATATTCCATAACAGAATGTAGAAATGAATAGTCTGATTAGAATAATTTTAATAAAAATTAAAAGCTCTATCCAGAAAACTTTTAGCTCTCCACCTAACACCAAATCTGCATTTATAGCATCATGCACCTTGTTGTTTACCTCCAAATTTTATCTGACAGTGGTCTTTCTCATTCTCAGGCTAATCCTTTCACCTCTGATCTGTCCCACCCCATTTTCTTTCCCATAAGACCACCATGGTAATTTTTCCTTCATTCCCTTGATTCTTCAACTCTCTCCATTTACTTGTTTGTTCTCAGTTAACAAATAACTTCACGGTTGTGTTATTGGAAAGGGGTCCCGATCTAGACTCCAAGAGAGGGTTCTTGGATCTCACACAAGGAAGAATTCAGGGTGAGTCCACAGAGTAAAGTGAAAAAAAGTTTATTAAGAAAGTACAGGAATAAAAGAATGACTACTCCATAGAGCAGCCCCAAGGGTTTCTGGTTGCCCACTTTGATGGTTATTTCTTCATTATATGCTAAACAAGGGGAGGATTATTCATACCTCTCCCTTTCAGACCATATAGGGCAACTTCCTGACATTCACACCTCTCCCTTTTAGACTATATAGGGCAACTTCCTGGCTTTTGTAAACTGTCATGGCACTGATGGGAGTGTAGCAATGAGGAAGACCAGAGGTTACTCTTGGCGGCATCTTGGTTTTGGTGGGTTTTAGCTGGCTTCTTTATTGTAACCTGTTTTATCTTCAAGGTCTTTATGACCTGTATCTTATGCTGACCTCCTACCTCATTCTATGACTTAGAATGCCTAACCATCTGATAATGCAGCCCAGTAGGTTTCAGTCTTATTTTACCTAGCTCCTATTAAAGATGGAGTTGCTGTGGTTCACATGCCTCTGACAGTTACCCTCGTAAAAGAATGACAGATGGCTCATGCCTGTAATCCCAGCACTTTGGGAGGCTGAGACGGGCGGATCACAAGGTCAGGATATCGAGACCATCCTGGCTAACACGGTGAAATCCCATCTCCACTAAAAATACAAAAACATTAGCTGAGCGTGGTGGCAGGTGCCTATAATCCCAGCTACTAGGGAGGCTGAGGCAGGAGAATGGCGTGAACCCAGGAAGCGGAGCTTGCAGTGAGCCGAGATCATGCCACTGCACTCCAGCCTGGGCGACAGAGCAAGACTCCATCTCAAAAAAAAAAAAAAAAAAAAAAAAAAAAGAATGACAGAAACCCTTTTATAACTCCTTATACTCACCTAATTACTGTGTTGTGGCTTTGCTTCTTGTTACATCTAAATGCTTGAAAGTGTATTCTACATTGAGCTTTACAATTTGTTCTTGTATTTACTGCTCAAATCATAGCTGTAGAGTTTCTGTGCATATTACTGTATAGAAAATCTCTTCTCAATAAAACCATCAGTAAAATTCTAAGTTAGTTTTCTAGTAGATTCTTCAGTTTGATTGATTTCTTTTCAAACCCTCAAACTTGATTGCACTCATTAACTTATTTCTACTTTGGATATCTGTAGACCCATTAGTTTGTGAATCTCTGACCTTTCTACCAGCTTTCACTGACACCTTCAAATGTTGTTCATTTCCCCTTTCAGAAATAAGTTCTTCAGAGATTTATCCCCTGGCTTCTTTGCTTATTCTCATATGTTTCCTGGAAGATATCTTCTATAGTCACAGTTTCAAAACCTCCCTACAAACAACACCCCTATCCTTATCTCAAGACTTGATCTTTTTTTTTTCTGCGCTAAGACAAGTGTCATGGAACACATTTCCTGGCATTTTTCACCAGAACTATACAATTAAAATGTCTAGCATGTGCTTTATTAATGTCCCTACTGACTCTGTCTCTTGTGTTTTCCCCATTTGGTTATTTGTACCCACAGCTTTCTAGTTGCCCAGATCAGAAACCTGAGCATTATCTCCTCAACTTCTCCTTTCTCCTCAGTTTCCACATCCAACCAGTTCTCAATTCTACTGATTCTACACCAAAAAGTTTCCGTAATTAACCTTCTCTATTATTTTTCCACTACTATGGTTTTAGTTCTTGCCTGTTTAGACCACTGCAATAGACTCCTGGACGGTTTCCGTACCTCCAATTTCTGCACACTTTTCACTCTTCACACCAGTACTAGAGTTATCTTTAAAAACTTCCTGTCCCTTTCTGTCTGAATAGAAAAACATTTTTTGGCCTGTTAGACTATAGAATGAAATACAAACTTTTAGCACAGCATTTAAAACACATTATCATCCAGTTCCAAGTTACTTATTTGCTACAGGGTGTACTGACTTGCTATGGACCCTATGGAACAGTCAGATAAAGTCACCATGATTCATGAAAAAATGAACAAATGCTGGAGATGTGTTGTATAGCATGGTGAATATGTGTCATAATAACGTATTGCATACTTGACAATTGCTAACGGAGTAGATCTTAAATGTTGTCACCCACACACACAAAAAAAGGAGTGTGAAAGGAAAATAAATTTTGGGGCCCCCAAATTACTAAAAACTAAGATATGCTTTCTTAAAGCCTTGGGAACTGAGGCTAGACATCTTAAACTTCAGAAGAAAATAATAGCAACCTATTTACATACCTAAGCTATATAAAGCCACTTTTATACCTGCCTACTGATGTATGGACTTCCAAGTAATGTGGCCTGTATCAATTTTCCAGAGTTGTTCCATTTGTTATTTTTCTCCCTTCTTCCTCCTATTTTCTCTCCATAGGATATAAGACTTCATAACCTGCTAAAAACGAGCCTTCCTAATAACTTGGGACTTACCCGTCTAGGAATAAACCATCCTAGCCATGAAAAATCAGACGAAACCTGAGACTAAAGACTCATTTTCTTCTGAAATGCTTTTCCAAAAGATTTTAAAAAAGAAAAGCTGGGGGCGGGGGGTGGAATGTGAAAGGAATACAAATCTTAGGGTCCCAGGCCGGGTGCGGTGGCTCTGGCCTGTAATCCCAGCACTTTGGGAGGCCGAGGCAGGCGGATCACGAGGTCAGGAGATCGAGACCATCCTGGCTAACACGGTGAAATCCCGTCTCTACTAAAAATACAAATAAATTAGTTGGGCATGGTGGCGGGTGCCCGTAGTCCCAGCTACTCGGGAGGCTGAGGCAGGAGAATGGCGAGAACCTGGGAGGTCGAGCTTTCAGTGAGCTGAGATTGTGCCACTGCACTCCAGCCTGGGTGACAGAGCAAGGCTCCGTCTCAAAAAATAAATAAAAAATCAATCAATCAACCAATCAATCAATCAATCAATCAATCTTGAGGACCCCAAACCACTAAGCTAAATGGGAAAGTCAAGCTGGGAGCTGCTTAGGGCAAACCTGCCTCCCATTCTATTCAAAGCCACCCCTGTGCTCATTGAGATAAATGCATGCCTGATTGCCTCCTTTGGAGATGCTAATCAGAAACTCAAAATAATGCAACAACTTGTCTCTTATCTACTTAAGACCTGGAAAGCTCCATCCCACTTCGAGTTGTCCTGCCTTTCTGGACTGAACCAGTGTTCATCTTACATATGCTGATTGATGTCTCATTTCTGCCTAAAATGTATAAAACCAAACTGTGCTCTGATCACCTTGAGCACATGCCATCAGGACCTCCTGAGGCTGTGTCACAGGCGTGCATCCTCAACCTTGGCAAAATAAACTTTCTAAATTAACTGACACCTGTCTCAGATATTCGGGGTTCACATGAGCAACAGATATGTGAACTGCCTTCGTTGTCATGATCGTTTCAAAATACCATGTGTACAGTGTAAACACATACAATATTTATTTTTCAATTATGCCCCCCAAAAGCTGGAGGAAAATGATGAAATAAAAATATCACTTTCAGAGATATTTAAATGTGAAAATTAAAATCATTTAAATATGTTATTGTCTTTCCTCAATTGAGCCAACTAATTTCCTTATCTCATTATAGCCACATTCTTCACCCTCTACTTGGTTGGTATTCGCTCTTATTTAGTCTGAGAATACCCTTTAATTCTCAAGACCCAGTTCCAGTGACATTTCCATTTTGAAGATTTGACTCTCCTTTTCCAACAGTTACACTCTTTGTAAATATGTCCTGGAAAGCTTGACTGCAACAACATTCACACTTCTTCTGGTTTATATATTCTGCCCTCTGATTATTAGATAGTTATCATCCAATTAGATTGGTATTATCATGTAGTTATATTTTTATCTAATTTGGTAATTTAAATTATATAATTGGATATATACTCTATTAATCACTAATTCAATTAAGTTTAAATAATTGATTCTCTTATTTATTAAACAAATACCTATTTAGCTCTATATTAGCTCTCTGCTAGACACATAATTAGTACAAATCTAGAATTATTTGGTTGACTTAATGTTAGCTAGCACACTTTTTGTTAGTACTACAGATAGAACAACCATAATATTGATTATACAAATCCAGATAGTTTAGAGTATAAAAGAAGGTCCTATTTTTTAAGCATGCCATTTACATTCATAATTAGTAAACCAGGATATAAGGCCTCTGTCTTAGCTGTTTTTTCCAGAAAAAAGCTTTAGGCAAAGGTGACATGCTTTTACTTAGTAGATTATCCCAGGGAGTAAGAATGAGAAGTGGGCTAAAGGAAGGGAAGGGCAAAAGAGACAACTAGAATGTACATTATCTAACTGGTTACTCAGAATTAAGTATGCCAGACTGCTCAGTTCCGTGTGACTGTCTTCTAAAGGAGTGAATTTCTGGAACTTCAAATCTCCAAATCAATAGAGAAGCATCTGTACAGAGATGAAAAAAGGTAAAGCAGGCATTATGCAAGACAATGTCAGGTTGTCCTGTGTAGAGTTACTAAGTCTTCTTGGTATTGGTTACCAAGTAATTGAGGCTGAAACAAGTTTCCGAGATCCCTAGGGATAAATGAGACTAGAAGGATGTGATCTATACATAAGAAGCATCTGCGACAGTAAACATAACTAAAAAGAGCAAAATGAGCAAGATGATCCTTGAGTCTCAGATATGTTTAACTGTCTCCAGTATGATCTTGCTCAAATTTCTGAAACATCAATGTATAATGAAAACTCAAGTAATACCTGCATGTTTCTATGATTGACATAATTGACTGTTATGACTATCCTTTACACATATCAAAACAGTACACATAGTTGCATTAAAATATATATATCTCAGTGGAAAAATAATTGTTTTAAACTCTCTGTTTTTCACAATAGCTATAACCTATCAAAGATAGAAAAAAATTCCTAAAACAAATTTTCTAAAACATTAAATGCGAATTATTTAGCGTCAATTTTATAATGGAGATTAAAATTAAATCAATATAACTACTGTGTTGCTCAAAATATGTGGATATCTGAAAAAATTAGTATCTATTGACCTCTTTTATACCCACAACTAAACCAATCGGCAGTGGGAATAAGCACCATCATAATTTGTGAGCCACAACCCAATATTAAAGCTGCAGTATTTTGGCTTAAGTTGAAAATTTGGATTGTTAGGGACAACCAAAGCCCCTTTTTAAGGAGCTGTGATGATATTGTTGAATACTGTATAGATCAACAACACTGATTTCTACTAAAAAGTTTCACATTCTAGGTAAAGTTGATTAAAATGAAAACAATTGGGTACAGTGGCTCACACCTGTAATCCCAGTGCTTTGGGAGGCCAAGGCAGGATGAGTGTTTGAAGCCAGGAGTTCGAGACCAGCCTAGGCAAACCAGTGAGACTCCATCTCTACGAAAAAAAAATAAATAAATAAAACAATTGTCAGGCATGCTGGTGCATGCCTGTCATCCCAGCTTCATGAGCGGCTGAGGCGGAAGATCATTTGAGTTCAGGAGTTTGAGGCTGCAGTGAGCTATGATCACACCACAGCACTCCAGCCTGAGTGAAAGAGTGAGATCCTATCTCTAAAAAATAAAAATAAAATGAAATGAAACAGCTTGCTACTTTGTTGCTGTTGTTAAAAAATGCATAACTGCTTTAATGACTCAATTTATTTTGATAGAGGGAACACTAGTATTTTATTGAAAATAATAAGCTTATCAAGTAAGAAGTGACAGATATTTACCAACATTAGTAAGGCAAAATCTGCCAATATTTGTTTTAGCTCAGTTATTAACTAGTTGTGCAAACTTAAGTGAGTCTTTTATTTTTTCTGAGCTTCAGACTCCCTGTTCATCAAATGGAAATCGTAAACATTTTTATAAACACTTACATATTTAATTTTTTCTATAACTCTATTGCTTTCTAAATATAAGATACTCCATTTGAAAAACAACATTGTGTTATATAGAAATATAATTGTCCAATTCAATGATATACAGTGTCTGTCTTGTTTTCTGCCAGGCATTTAATCAATTTATTTTTGTAGAGGTGTGAAGCTGAAGTGAGTGCAAATAACATCCCATGCAGAAGAACTTCTACAAGAAGAACTCCAAAGATTCACTAGGCACAATCAATTTTTGAATCAATTAAACTCGAGGTATTGTAAGCTTTACCACATTTAATATATTTAATCATCAGTTTAATTCCAGGATATATGGCATAGTTTTAAATATAGTTATCATTCTAACATGGAAAGTACTAAATTGTCAATTATATCCAAGTTAACTTTGATCTCTAGGCCATACATATTGTTTTCTCTGAAAACAAGATGTGACTCATAATTTGAAAACATTTGACAACAATTTTCATTAGCATTTTTTTCCTCATGTGTGAATGTCTCTAATATCAGCATTTATCTCATAATTAATGGTTCTTAAATTCAGTGAAATATGGGTACATATCATTTGAAATAGGCTTTTGACACCATTTTTACCACCAATAACTTTTTTTTGTAAAATATAATAATGTTTGTTCTTCTTTCATACTTTAAAAGATTTTGCTCACCAAATACATTAAATTTATGTAGCAATAATTAACATGTTTTCCTTTAAGATAATAAAAAGATTGTAAGCCAATCAAATTTTTGGATTAGTGTAAGATAGCCAGTGTTGCTACACTAAGTTGTACAATTTCTGCCGTTTTGGCACTTTGCTTTGTTGTAGATAAATATATGATTTATATTCAGCTTCTCAAAATACTGAAAATAGCTCAAAGGCTGTCATTACTATTTCATGGACCCCTAGGAGACCAAAGGCACCATGTTGGGAATCACTGTACTAGAAAAATATACATTTCTGAATCATAATAAGCTCTTGTGTGGTTTCACAAGTTAAATTCTGTGCAGGCCTGTGACACAGAACGTCTTTATTTTCATTTAAGTTGCATTGTTATACTAATAAGGAAATGTGAATACTCTGCAAATCATTTATATTTAGAATGCATTTTATACCGTGTAGAATGTGTAGGAGTATAAAATTCTAAGAACTCAAAGAACTTCAATAGAAATGGTTAAATTATATTGCAAAGATTAGATTGACGCTACATAATATTGTATCATATGCTTATTTTAAAAGCTCATATTTGAAGTTTGTATTGCTCACGAGATAATAGTAAGTGAAAAAAGCCAACTAGCAACTATATACAGTACATAACTTTTCTGTTTTAAAGAAATATTTAATATATATGGATGTGTGTACATGCATATGATTATGTATACATATATACATATAAATAAATAATTACTGGAAGAAAATATAACAAAATCGCAATAGTAAGTGGTGGATTTACACACAAATGTTTAGTTTTTCTTTATTCTTAATATTTACATGATTATAGACAGGAAGCATATTTACTTTTATATTTCGAATATAATAAGCATTATTAAAAGAATAAACTACAGGGAAAAAAAGTGTTCACTCTGACTTCCCATCAGGAAGTGCTCACAACTTCCCCCCGTCAAATGATATAACATACTTCCTTAAGGCAGAACTTACTTTTCTTCCTAAATGGCAAGTTCTTTTTCATGGGCAGAAGGGTTTATAATATGGCTTGAAAGACATATTTTCTGGTTTCTATTAATGACGTCAAACTAATTTAGACAGGAAGCATAGTTGATGATGTGAAATAGGATTTAACAGAAACATAAGTTCCTTGAGCTAATAAAATACAGTTAATCCATCTCTATATATCTATGTTTGGTGCATGTTATGTGTATTTAATACTAATTCTTCACAAGTACTTGAAAAAATTTTGGTGGTTATGATATGCCATTTCAGATTTATGAACTTTATCTTCTATTTTTTACATTTTAATTTTATGAAATACATTATATTTTTTATGAGGGTTTATAAACAATTTTACAACCTTTAAAAAATAAAACTACAAGCTGGAATTAATACCTAGGTGATGGAATGATCTGTGCAGCAAACCACCATGGCACATGTTTACCTATGTAGCAAACCTGCACATCCTGCACATGTATCCCTGAACTTTAAAAAAGTAGAAATCAAAATAAAATAAAATAAGAGAAGTTAACTATCTTGATTACATCCACATAACCTAATTCTTCATAGACTATCATATAACTTATAAACTCATTTCCTCAATAACTTTATGAAATGACTATATATAGTCTCTCTAGGTAATTTAAGATATGATATACCTGAAATTTGGTATGAAGTGTTGGTTAAGCACATGTGCCCTGGGGTTAGATTGGCTATGTTTGAATCCTGGATTCCACTCATTAGCCAGGTAGCATCCACTTAACCTCTCCGTACTTGTTTCTTCATTTATAAAGGAGATGTCATAGAATTTACTATGTAAGTTTTTATGCAAGTTAGTTGTTAATAAAGCATTTAAAATGATGAGTAATACATAGTATCAATTAAACAATGTTCACTTGATTTATAACAAAGGTGCCAGGGATGTTTAATATAGAGAATATGGCTTTTTCTACAAAAGGTGCTGTAGCAACTGGATATCAATGGGGAAAAACAATCTTGATCCTCTATCTCATACCATAACAAAAAGGAAATTTGAGATGGGTTATATATTTAAATATAAAACATAAAACTATGTAGCTTCTAGAAGAGAATAAAGGAGAAAATTGTTATGATCTTGCTGTAGATATAAATCTCTTAAACCAGATATAGTAGGTAAACCATGAAGAAAAACATTGATAAGATTTAACTGAAATTTATAACTCCTGGTCATCAAAAATACACACCACTAAGAAAATAAATTAGCATACAACAGATGGAATAAGATACTGATGTGTTAAGACAAATGATGACAAACAAGGGATTCATGTCCGGAATATATGAATTGGTAAGAAAAATAATACAGTATAATTCAATAAATGGACAAAACACTTAAGTACTTCACAAGAGACATCAGCAAAGTGGGCAATAAGCACTTTGAAAAAAAAAATTCAAGATAAATCCAACCTTTACTCATCAGAAAACACAAAATAAAGGTACAATGAGATTCCACTACAAGTCCACCCGTATGGCTAAAATTAGAAAGACCAAAAATACTAAATGTTGGTGAGGCTATGGAGCAACTAATATTTTCCTATATTCCAGTATGGAGTGTGCGGTAGCCAGCTGAATGTGTCTCATAAACTTCTAACTACAGGTATCTTCATTAATAAGAGGGCCTCAGCAAGCTCTGCTCTGAAATCCTTTGCTGCATTTTTGCTGAAACTATGCTTCTCAAGGGCTGCTTCCAGCCAATGACTCAGCGTGGCTACGGTCTAAGGCAGGCCTATTCTTGGGGAACCAAGGACTCCTCCGATGGCCAACTTGGGCTGGAGGACTCCCTGATAGCCCTGCCAAAACATCTAGACTGCACGGTAGTCAAGGATTCCACCATCCAATGTCCCTTCTCCCTATCAATACTTCAGTAGGCATTCAGGATTATACAGTCCCTCACCAGCTCTCTCAGCCTTCCCCAGTTTCTCCCCACAAGTGCTTTCCCTAATAAAATTTTTGTATATTACTTCCATTTTAATGTCTGTCTCTTAGAGGATCCAAAAGAAATGACTGTATATTTTCTTCAAAACAATAAGGAGTTTATAATAGTTATATTGATATAACTCCAAAGTGGAAGCAATTCATTTGTTCTTTGTCAGGAGAATGAATAAATTGTGATAAATTTATAAAATGAAATACAATGTGACAACAACAAATAAAGTTCCGGTGCACTCAACAACATACCTGAGTCTCAAAGATATATTGCTGAAAGAAATAAACTAGACACAAAAGAATATGTAGTGTGTGATTCTATTTATATGAAGTTCAATAACAGACAAAACTAACATACAATGGCAAATTCATAAATGTTCTTTATCTGGTTGGTGGTTACACAGGTATATGCCTATAAAAATTATGTCAAAATTGTGTAAAAATTATTGAACCAAATATTCAAGATTATGTCACTGCATTTACTTTCAGTCTTTATCTTTCAACTAAAACATCAACATTAAAATAGTAATACACTTATTATTATATATACAAACTAGAATCTAGTTTTCCTGTTAACTCTGTTTCTATAAGTTGTTTGCCACTATAACAATTTTATTTTCTGAATTGTTATTCATCTCTTAAAATTCTTCTTCTTTATGTCCATTGAAACACACATGAAAAGGAAAGGAATGAATTTATGAAATACAGGTAAAGAAACTGCCCTGAGAAAAAGGTTTTGTGTAAGGAGTTTCTCCAGAGCCATTATGCCAAGCAGGAAAGCCCACAATTTGTTCTAGCAGGCAACTCCAGTAGAGAATATTTTTGGCACAGCACTCATCTCTAGCTACAGGGAATTGCACCTCATTCAAGTATGAAGCTTCTGTATGACGTACAATGACAGTCATTGAAGTAGTAGTGGAAATGCCATTCTGTCTTTCAGCTGCTATAATTGGGTAGCTGTATTTTGCAGGAGAAAATGTATTTAACTTCCTTCCTTATGGCTACTGTCATTTTTTTTTCTTAAAAGCTAGAGATGTTTCTGTGCTTGAAATGATTCTAGGATTTTTATTTTTTAACTAGACATAGGGATTAAGTTTCTTTATTTCTTTCTGTAGCACTGCTGCTGAAGAGAGGTTCTTAATTTTAGGTAAGAATTTTATACAATATTTATACATGCCTTATTAGTGTGAGCAATTTTTCTACTTAATACTGGTAAAATGTCAGGAGTGACAGTAAAAAAATCATTTCTATGAGTACACCTTCAGAGAAAAGATCATTGTGGTTATTAAATAAACTTGCCATAAAGAGGTCTTTTTTATTTGGATATTGAATTTAAAATCTTGCAAGGCTTATGAATTGTTCTTATGAATTGTTTATAATTTATTAGTTTTCTTTGAAAAATATGGAACTTGCAACAAGTATGCAAAGACTCGATTTTCATCATACCTCTGCCTCAACATATTAAGTACATTTTAACAATTTCTATAAATGAAGCAATAATGCCTAGGAGAATATGGGCTACCTACTCATGCCAAGTATGATGCATTCCTCAGAGTCATAAGAAAGAGAAAGTTGGGATTGTAGGAAGCCTTAAGGCACTGGTTCTAAAATCTTGACCTTTTCTTAATCACTTGAGTTTACCACCTTAAAATTCAAGTTTCTGCTCTCCCCTTCTCACTACCACCCCCCACCCCAGCGCGAATAAAACTTATGGGCATAAAGCCTGGAAATCCGCATTTTGAACTTGCTACCCAGGTGATTCTTAATTCCAGTTTTTTGGGTGTTTTACCTTTTATAACCAACGATGAGTGTGATGGTTACTGTCATAAAACTAATGGTCACTATGCCTACTAAAATCTTTCACCCTATCCCCACAAAATAAACTAGCACCCAAAAGGCAGAGAAAGCAAACAATGAAGACACAAAGTCTTGTATAATGTTTGTTATTCAGAATGCATTTTAAATAAACCCTGCCTATTTGTTAGCATTGTGTCACTCTAGTAAGCAGCTAGATTTTGTACTCGGACAAGAACTTTGCTCTACTTCTATCATTTGTTGATATCCATGAAGGGCTCAGAGATATTACAGAATTAGAAGTTAATTTTGCATGTCTTTTGTATCTTATAATGAAAACAGTGATTTTAAATTTTAAATTTTTAAAATTATATAAATGAACAAACCACCATACAATTTCTTGTTCCTTTATTATTTATCTAANTTATAACCAACGATGAGTGTGATGGTTACTGTCATAAAACTAATGGTCACTATGCCTACTAAAATCTTTCACCCTATCCCCACAAAATAAACTAGCACCCAAAAGGCAGAGAAAGCAAACAATGAAGACACAAAGTCTTGTATAATGTTTGTTATTCAGAATGCATTTTAAATAAACCCTGCCTATTTGTTAGCATTGTGTCACTCTAGTAAGCAGCTAGATTTTGTACTCGGACAAGAACTTTGCTCTACTTCTATCATTTGTTGATATCCATGAAGGGCTCAGAGATATTACAGAATTAGAAGTTAATTTTTGCATGTCTTTTGTATCTTATAATGAAAAACAGTGATTTTTAAATTTTTAAATTTTTAAAATTATATAAATGAACAAACCACCATACAATTTCTTGTTCCTTTATTATTTATCTAAATATGTTAACAAATGCAAAGGATTTTTTTAGAATGTCTTCCTTGATCAGTCTTTTTTTAAAAGGACCAGTGAAAATACAAGAGTCTGAAACTTTTAGCTTTTTTTTTTCCTGTAGACATAATTCAGTTTCATGCCGGAATCTGGAAATTCTTAACAAACTGAGGACACATTTTAAATCCAACATGAATGTGATAAATTAAGGCAAACATTTCATTGTGGAATGATATTTCCTTTAGAGTTTGAGGAGGGTACAAGTGAAGCTGTTAAATTTTACCAATTTAAGATGTGCGAGACTTGTCTGTTATAAAGATGCCAGTTCACCTTTCACAGGCGATTGGGGAGACAGCCAGTTTCCTTTTACTTCCTGAATGAGGGACAGCATAAGCTGGAGAAGGGATTCAAAATTCAGTGTCCTCACCCTTTTTAGGTGCTGACTTGATTATATAATCTGAGCCATATTGTTTTTTATACTTTGACTAACTCAATGATAAAATGGAAATAATACATCTGGCTTACCTTCTAACATTAAAATAGAAACTGCAGCTCTGATATGAACAAAAACATCAAGACAGGGTAAACAGCCAGATCTGTTTGTTTAATATTGCCAACATAATGAATCCTTAGTATTTTATTATTGTAATTATTATTAAAAGACACATTAAGTAAAAAATACTCTTGTCTCTCTTCTCTTCCTACTGTCCATGCAGAGGTAATAAATAACATCCTGGCTTCATCCACAGAAAATATTATATGGTTTTCCTATGAATTTTTATGGAGGGTTCAATTTTTATAAGACAAATTAATAAAACATGAAAAAAACCTTTATACTTTTTTAAAGGGTGCTTTGTGAGGTGGAGTAAAGATTATGTTTCTGAGGAAGTCCACACCAGGGTATTGATATGAGAAGCCATGAGCTCATGGATATGAAAGTACTTGACATTTATACAAATATTGGCTCTAAAATATGATTATATAATATCATATATTTTATGTGTATACACTCCTACATACAGTACATTATATTAAATATATTCATTTACAGAGTATTGCATATATACAAAATTATAAGGCTAAATCTCTCTATCTACCCATAGATATAAGACAAACACTCCCTTCTTTGGGAATAAAGAAGTCTTGGAAAAGTCTGCCACTAGCTCTGGAATCACTCCTACGCCTCTAACTTTTATCATCTATGTCCAGGCTGCCTCAGATCTAGGATAACTCAGTGAAATTTACAAACAGTTCATAGTCTCAATTGTACTGCAATTATACTTCAAGTTGTGTAAAAATCGGACTTTTCCGTAGAAAACCAACTACATGAAGAAAACCCTGACCAGCCCTGTGTTTCTCCCTTCTCGACATCCCTATTTTTCAGAACTGTAAGAATCTGTTTTGACTTCCAGCTCCCTCAGGTAGATAAACCATCTACCTGGGAATCAAATAGGCATTCTTAACCATTTCTCAATTTAGACATTCAGCTGTTAATGCTGTCTTAATTTACCTTCTCTTCTGACTTAAGGCCTGAAGGAAACGTAGAAACAACTTCATGAAATACGCACAGTGCAACCCAAATAGAATTTTTGTGGCTAAATGATATTTGATACTATTTGCAAGGCTGGTAATTTTAGAGTATATGCTGGAGGTCAACAAGCTCTTTTAAAGGAAAGGAATAATTGTTCCTATACCATTGATTACAGAGATCTGTTCAAAGGGAAAACAAAGCATTTCTAGTTGATTTGTCAGACATGAAAACAATTTTGGTTTTAGAGCTAAAAATATCATTTCGGCATCAGATTGACTAAGCCTGAGTCCTGGTTCTATCATTGACAGTTGAGTGCGCCCTGGGTAAATGACGCAGCCAGCCCCTTGAAATGTCAGCAGCATCCTCTGTAAAAAGGGAATAATCCATTCAAAACTTACTCAACCAATATGTACTCTGCTGAAGATCTGCCAAGCACATGGTGATAGTATCTACTTCATAATATTGCTGCAAGGACTCTAAGAGATGACTGAAAGTGAGTTTTTAGAAAATAGGGTTTGTTACCTAAAAAGGAACTCAATAGATGGTCACTAAAGATACTCTGTTGACTACTCTCTTCATTTTAGGTAACTTTCCTTTCTTTCTTTCTTTTTTTTTGGTGGAATCACAATCATTAAATACAAAGTTTCATACAGCCAATTCCCTAATAGTTAAAAGTAAGTAGACTGGTTGGAGTGAATAATTAAGGAAAACCTGTCTATGGCTATCCGTGATGGAGGTAATGGTATGTTCTGTCACTATGTTGCAGGTTAGGTTGTCTTGTTATGTAGGCATCTTTCAGTCTCACCAAATGTAAAACCCATGTTATTTCAGAATGGAGTCAAGCAAACTGCGTATTTTGCTTTTCTTTTGGTTCTTTAGTTGGCTTTGTTTTGAGAGCTTTCTTGTTTCTACTCCCTTTTTTGGGAATAAAATCTTTTTTCAATTCACATTTT
>NW_016807406.1:2028880-2041130 GCF_001698545.2 Rhinopithecus bieti | reverse complement strand
CTTTCTTTCTTTCTTTTTTTTTGGTGGAATCACAATCATTAAATACAAAGTTTCATACAGCCAATTCCCTAATAGTTAAAAGTAAGTAGACTGGTTGGAGTGAATAATTAAGGAAAAACCTGTCTATGGCTATCCGTGATGGAGGTAATGGTATGTTCTGTCACTATGTTGCAGGTTAGGTTGTCTTGTTATGTAGGCATCTTTCAGTCTCACCAAATGTAAAACCCATGTTATTTCAGAATGGAGTCAAGCAAACTGCGTATTTTGCTTTTTCTTTTGGTTCTTTAGTTGGCTTTGTTTTGAGAGCTTTCTTGTTTCTACTCCCTTTTTTGGGAATAAAAATCTTTTTTCAATTCACATTTTTTAAAAGTTTCCTCTAAAAGACTAAGTTTACTTTCCAACAGCATGATATTACAAAAATAGTAAATTTAACATGTATTTTATAAATTTATAAAAATATGGCATGCATCCTAATGTAAATCTATGCAAAAAAATCTTTAAAAAATCTAGCATCCAGCCTTAAACAAATTTGTTCAAAAGTAACTAAAATATAGCTAGCAACATTAGTAAAATTATCCTCTTGATTTCCATACTAAAGGGGAATCACAATGTAAAAATCTGGTCCAAATGAAGATTTATTTTTTAATGTTGCCTGAAATGAGGTTTATGGGCTCAACAAAGTTCTAGGGTTCTGAAAACATTTCAGAGAATAAAGGACCCCTTAGCAGTGTACAGCAGTGAAGGACAAAAACAATCTGAATCTGCTTACATCAAACAATACGGAACAATCTCTAAATTCTTTTACTTTGAGATTTCATTAGTCAAGTTACATTCTGATTTTTATAGTTAGAAATAAAGAGCAGGTTTTCAACAGCTACAGACAAAAGTGACACAGAAGCAGAGGTAAACACATACATATACAAACTATTTTCTCACCAGATTGTAAATTTTCTCTATATATTCTGTATATTATGACCCTCCACAGCTCCAGGACAAACATAGGTCCTCCAAAATAATAATAATAAAAAAATTAGAGGTGACCAAGGGAGCAGAACCCTTCATTCTTATTCATCTGCTAAAAAATTTACAGGCATCAAATTATCCACATATTTTTAGAAGCATATGAAAATCAATTGGAAACTATTGGATACATGGATAAGCAAACATTTTAAAATAATTTATTGAGGTAAAATTTATATAACATAAAATTAACCACTTTAAAGTGAATGATTCAAGTGCATTTAGTATACTTACAATGCTGTGAAATCCAGCTATTATATAACATTTCCATCTCTCTAAAATAAAACTCCTTACCCATTAAGCAATTTCTCCTCATTCATGCCTTCCCCTCCTGACAAGCACCCCACCCCTCTGACAAGCACCAGTCTGCATTCTGTCCCTACGGAGTTTTTTATTTGGATATTTTATATAAACGAAATAATATGTCATATATTGTACCCGACTTCTTAGCATAAGGTTTTGGAGGTTCATTCATTTGTCACATATGTTAGTATTTTATTTCTAAATTATTATTTATTTATTCATTCATCCATTGATGGATATTTGAATTGTTCTTATCTTTTAGCTTTTGTGAATACTGCTACCTTGAACCTATGTATACATATTCTTGTTTGGGTACTTGATTTTAATTCTTTTCAGCATCTAATTAAAGTAGAATTGTGGTGGCTTATGGTAATTCTATGTTTAAATCTTTGGGGAGCTGCCAAATTGTTTCCCACAGTGGCTGTAATATATAAAGACTTCAATTTTTCCACATCCTCAACAGCTGTCATCATTTTCCTTTTTTTAAAAAAAATATTATACCCATCCTACTGAGTGTGAAGTGGTATTTCACTATGGTTTTGATTTGCATTTTCACAATGCTTAATAATGTTTAGCATCTTTCATGATTTCCTTGGTCATTTGTCCATCTTTTCTAGAGAAATAGCTATTTAAGGTTTTCTTCTTTTTAAAATGAGGTGGTTGGTCCTTTTGACTTAGAGTTGTAAGAATTTTTTTAATATATTCTGGATAATAGGCCCTTATGATATATATGATTCAAAACATTTTCTTTCATTCTCCAGATTTTCTTTTCATGTTCCTGATAACATCCTTTGATGCATAAGAGTTTTTCATTTTGATGAAGCCCTATCTAACATTTTTTTTCTTTTGTTGTTCATACTTTTCGTTTCACATCTAAGAATCCATCACCAGATTGAAGGTCATGAAAAATAATATTTTTTCTAATAGTTTCAGAATTTTAACACTTATATTTAGGTCATTAATCCATTTTGAGTTAATTTTTGCATATGGTATGAGGTAGGGGTTTTATTTCATTCCTTTGCATGTTAATATCCAGCTGTTTTTGTACCATTTGTTGAAGACACTGCTCTGTCCTTCATTGCATGGTGTTAACACTCTCACAAAAAAATTAATTAGGCATAAATATATGGGTTTATTTCTAGACTTTCAATTCTAATCCATTGGTCTATATGTCTGTCTTCATGCTAGTATCACAATATTTTGATTACAGTAGGTTTTTAGTAAGTTTTGAAATCAGGAAGTGTAATTCTTTTAACATTTTTATTTTCAAGATTGTTTTCACTATTCATGGTCTCTTGCAACTCCAGATGAATTTAAGAATTGACTTTTCCATCTGTGCAAAACAGTCTTGGAATTTTGGTAGGCTTGCATTAAATTTATAGTTTGCTTTGGGTAATATTGGCATTTTAGAAATACTAAGTCTTCTAATCCACGGATATGGGATGTCTTATAAATTTACTTATTCATTCATTCATTCAGTCAGTCAGTCATTCACTCATTCATTCACTCATTCATTCGAGACAGGGTCTCACTCTGTTGTCCAAACTGGAGTACAGTAGCATAATCTCAGCTCACTGCAATCTCTGCCTCTTCAGCTCAACGGATCCTCCCATCTCAATCCCTGCATGTAGCACAGGCTCATGCTACCACACCTGGCTAATTTTTGTAAGTTTTTGTAGAAATGAGGTTTTGCCATGTTGCTCAGGCTGGTCTTGAACTCCTGAGCTCAAGGGATCCACTTGCCTCCACCTCCCAAACTGCTGGGATTACAGCTGTGAGCCTCCATATCCAGCCACTTATTTAGATCTTCTTTAATTTCTTTCAGCAATGTTTTATAGTTTTCAGTGTACAAGTCTTTCATCTTCTCAGTTAAATATTTTGCCAGGTGTTTGGTTCTTTTGGATGCTAGTATTTTTTTTTAATTGGAAGTTATTATAGGTAGAATTATTAATTTCTTTTTAAAATTGTTCACTGCTGGTGTACAGTAAAACAACTGACTTTTGAGTATCAATCTTGTACCCTGCAACTTTGCTGAATTCATTTATTAGCTCTAGGAGCTCTTTTGAATTGGAGGGGGTGGAACTTTCCACCTATGGGATTGTGTCATCTACAATAGGGATAGTTGTACTTCTTCCTTTCTGACTTGGATACCATTTATCCATCCATCCATCCATCCATCTATCTATCTATCTATCTATCTATCTATCTATCCATCCATCCATCCATCAAATGTATGTATGTATGTATGTATGTATGTATGTATCCAGCTATCTATCTATCTATCTATCTATCTATCTATCTATCTATCTATCTATCTCATTGTGTCTAATTTCTCTGGCTAGAACTTCCAGCAATGTTGAATAGCAGTGGTGAAGGCAGGCATCCTGTTTTTGTCCATTATCATAAGAGAAATGCTTTCCGTCATTCATTATTGAGTATGATGTTAGTTGTGAATTATTCCTAAATGTCCTTTTTTTGTTGAGAAAGTTGTCTTGTGCTCCTACTTTTTCTGGTACTTTTATTAAAAAGATTGCTGATTTAATCAAGTGCTTTTTATCTGCTCACTTAGGATGATCATGGGTTTTCTCTTTTTGTCCTATTAATGTGATATATAACATTGATGGATTTTCTTATGTTGAGCTACTCTTGTATTCCTTGGATAAATCTCACTTGGTCATGGTGTTTAATCTTTTCATTGTGCTGTTGTATTCAGTTTTCTAGTATTTTGTTGAATATTTTTGTGTCTGTATTTATAAGAGATATTGGTCTGTAATAATCTTTTCTTATGATGTTTTTATCTGGCTTGGTAACAGGATACTACTGATCTCATTAAATGAGTTAGAAAGTATTCTCTTTCATGTTTGTTATTGTTATTTGTTATTTGTTTTGTTTTAAAGAGTTAAGAAGGATTGGTGTTAATTCTTCTTTAAATGTTTGGAAAATTCACCATTGAAGCCATCTTGTCCTGGCCTTTTTTTTTTTGGGTTTTTTTTTTTTAAATTACTGATTTAGTTTCTACTCAGCATAGGTTTGTTCAGATTTTCTATTTCTTCTTGAGTCAATTTTTGTAATTTGTGTGTTTCTGGGAATTTGTCTCTTTCATTGAAATGATTGTTCATGACATTTCTTATAATCCTTTTTACTTCCGTAAGGTCAACAGCAATGTCTCACTTTAATTTCTGATTTTAGTTATTTGCATTTTCTCTCTTTGTTCGTTGTAGTCTAGATACAGATTTGTCAATTTTGTTGATTTTTTTCAAAGAAACAACTTCTGTTTTCATTCTATTATTTTTTACTACTCTATTTTATTTACCTCTATTTGAATCTTTATTTCATTTCTTCTGCTAGCTTTGAGCTTAGTTTGCTTTTCTTTTTCTAGGTCTTTAAAGTATAAAGTTATAGATTTAAGAGTTATCTTCTTTTTTAACATAAAGTTTTACTGCTATAAATTTTCTTCTGAGCACTGACTTTGCTGCATCCTATGTGTTTTGTAACATTGTGCTCTTATTTTCATTCCTAAGTATTTTCCAATTGTTCCTGTGATTTATTCTGACTCATTGACCATTTAAGAGTGTGTTGTTTAAATTTTACATTCATGTATTTTAAATTTTCTTGTTACTGATTTTAGCTTTGTTCTATTGTTGTTAGAGAAAAGTTTTGTATAATTACAATCTTTTAAATTTATTCAGATTTATTTTGTGGCTTAACGTATGGTTTATTGTGCAGAATATTTCATATGCATTTGAAAAGAATGTACATTCTGTGGTTTTGGGTGAAGTTCTCTATATATGTCTGTTTAGGTATAGCTGGATTAAGGTGTTGTTCAAATTCTCTATTTCCTTATTTATCTTTTATCTAGATCTTCTATCTATTATTGAAAGTGAGCAATTGAAGTCTCCAACCCTTATTGTCGAATTATATCTTCCTTCAAACATGTCAATATTTACTTCATATGTTATACGAGCTCTGTTCTTGAATGTGTGTGCTTATTATTGTTATTATCTTCTTGATGAATTTATTCTTTTATCAATATTTACTGCCTTTCTCTGTAAGAGATTTTCACTTGAAGTCTATTTCTCTGATGTTAGTTTAACTATCCAGTTTTCATTTTGTATGCTGTTTGCGTAGAATATATTTTCCAATATCTCCTTTTATAATTCCAAATACAGAGTGTTAAATGTAATCAAACTTTTCATGTATTTATGCATTCATTAATTTTTTTCATTCAACACTAGTTGATTACCTACTATCAATAAATTGTAGATACTGCCCTCAAGTAACCTTCATTTTATTCTGATATTTCAGTGACACAAAAATTATGTTTTCAGTGTGGACTCTCAAATTAAAAAAGAACATTTTTATTCAAATGTTTTAATCAACTTAATTAAAATACATTTACAGCATACTGCACTCATCTTAAGTGCATTGTTTGAAAATATTTAAAATGTATACATTCATGCAAACTTACTACAATCAAGATACAGAGAAACTTCTATGCTTTTAAAATGTCCTCACAATCCCCTCAACCCTAGACCCAAACAACAATTTCTCTGCTTTTTCTCACTAGGCATTACATTATCTTTCTACAATTTCATAAAATGCCGTACCTATTCTTTTATATCTATGTTCTTTTGCTTATCAAAATGTATTTGGAATTCAACATACAGTGTATGTCTACAGCTCATTCCTTTAAATTACTATGCAGTTTTCCACTATATGAATATATAATTTATTTATTCATTCATCTTCTTATTAACACTTAGGTTTTCTCCAGTTTAGGATTATATGAATAAAGGTACAACGTATATTTGCATATATTATTTTTGTGAATAAACATTTTTATTTATCTTGAGTAAATGCCTAGAAATGCAATTATGACTCATATGCTATGTGTATGTTTAACCATTTAAGAAGCTCCATCAGTTTTCTGAAGGGATTGTACCAATTGGCACTCCCACCAGCAGTGCATGAGCATTCCAGTTGCACCACATCCTCTTCAACACTTGGTATTGTAGCCATTATCATGAAAGTACTCTGGTATCTCATTTTGTTTAAACTGTCATTTCCTTGATGATTAACGATGTTAATCATATTTCCATCTGCTTACTGGTCATACATGTTTCTTCTTTTAGGAACAATCTATTCAAGCCTTTTTGCTCATGTTTTAATTGGGTTATTTGTTTTCTTATCATTAAGTTGTAAACATGTTCAATATATTCTAAGTAGAAGTCCTTGTAGGATAAATACATTATCAATAGTTTCTGCCTATGGCTAACAGTTTTGTTTTTTTAATGTTGTCTTCCAAAGAGCAGAGTATTTTTATTTTAAAAAAGTTCAATTTATAAATTTTCTTATATGTTTTGTGTATCACTTCCTGAAAAATATTTGTTAGACAAAGGATGGAAAGATTTTCTCCTTTGTTTTCTTCTAGAAGGTTTATATTTTAGCTTTTCAATTTAAGTATATGATACTTGTCAAATAACATTAACTTATTTTAAGAAAAGAAGCTTTTCTATAATTCAAGAAGCTTGAGAATGTCATTGCCTCTTTGCTAGAGAATATAGCAATGCCACTGGGAAAAACATAACACATTTTTTAGACAAGTCCATTGAAAGGAATGTGTCATGGCTTTGTGAATTTAAATCAGATACTATGTTTACTATAAAATGTATAACAGCCTCAGTTTTTAAGATTTAAATCTTGATAATGTTAAACAGATGCCACCTAAGCAGTACTACATTTATTTTTATGAACTTTTCTTTACTTCAAATGTGTCATTCTCAGCTCTCAACTCTACTGCTGTGATTCAACAGTGGGTACGTCAGGTAGGGAGGTAAAACCAGTACAATCTTAACACAGGGAATAGAGTAATATTTAGCAAAATTACCCATGCATTTGCCTTGAACCTGAAACACAACTTCTAGGATTACACCCTAAAGATGAGTTGGCAAAAGTACAAAAAAGATCTCTGCAGAGGACCATTTATTCCAGCACTATTGTAATAGCAAGACTGGAAGTAACCCAAATATCATCATTTAAAGATTTGTTAAATAAACTATGGTTTATCCGCATGTAGAGTACTATGCAGCTGTTAAAGAAGTGGGAAATACATTTACATATCGTTAATGGTCTCCAAAACATATTGTTAAGTGAAAAACAAAACTATCATGGAGAAAAGTGTGTACGTGTCTTTAGTTAAAATAAGTGAACAACATATCAATACAAATTATATTTAATGAAGATATATAGTGATATACTTTTGGAAATGAAGAATAACCCAAAATATAAAAAAAAAAATAAAAGTTACATTAGCTGGAGGAAGAGGTTGGAGGAATCAGGAATAGAAACCAGACTTTACAGAAAACAGTTTCTTGTATGTATTTTATTTAGAACTGTATAAATATTTCACATAATAGAAGAAAAAATGAAATGTAAAAGCAGCTTCTAAGAAACAAAGGCAAAATGAAGAGAAAATAATGAATCTAGCAATGTATCAATATAATGAAAAATTATTATAAATGACCATTAAAGGTAGTCATATAACTTTATATTCCCAGTGTTTTGCATAAAACAAAAAACTCTAAAAAATAAATCTCAAAGTATTTTTAGTAACCATATTTTAGTAGTAATAGAAGTATTGCTCTAAAGCCATAATACATAAGGTATAATTAAAACCTTCTAATAATAGTTTTAATATTTTAATTTGAAATATCAGTGTAAACTCAAGGTGGCATATTTTCTGTTTAAAAAAAATGCCAGTCTGTCTAATAAATCCACATAGATTCTGATCAACATAGTACCAACAGTCCCTGTCCCTAGTCCCTAGAACTAGATTGTAAGCTTTCAGTAACATTTCCCAATAAAAGGAAGCAGGGCTTCTGGGAGAAAAGGGTGACTCCAGGCCTGGGACAGGGAATGTACAAATGAGCCTGGAAGATTTAGTTACACCAAAAAGCAATAAAATTATCAAATACTATTAAAGTTAGAACAAAAGAACTCAGGAGGCCATTTGAAGAGACCCCTACTGCATGAAAGCAAGACACTGAATAATATTTTAATAATGAAACAAATGTATTGAAATACAGTAAACCTCTTAAGATCCATCATCTCAGAATAATACAAAACCCCCAGTGATCACTGTATACATCACCTATTACAAATAATCCATGAAAACCATTTCAAAACACAGTGACTTAAGCAAAATCATTAATTTTGCTCATGTGTCTGGGTTTTCTAGAGGTAAGCAAACTAGATTGGGCTTGCCTGTGCTTAACTCTAATCAGCAAATGAGATTCAGACCACATTTTTGTTATCCTCCTTTGACAAACAGCATATTGATGGGACATGCTTTTCTTCGTGGTAAAGACAGAAGTACAGGTGTGCATGTACAAGTACAAAGCTCAACCACATAAGCAAATTTCAAGCCCCTTATTATTCCATTAATCTAACATCCTGTTAAACAAAGTAAGTCTCAAGACTGAGCCCAAAGTCTACAAAGGTAAGAAAGTCTCAAGACGGAGCCCAAAGGTAAGAATGCTCTGCTTCTACTAAAATGAACTACAAATTAACATTGTAAAGGATAGAGACACAGGTAGGATGAAGAATTGCAGGCAATGATGCAATCTCGCATAGTCAACTATGGAACCTTTTCTAGAAAGCCAGCTGATATTCTGAAAACTCAATAAATAAAAAGATATTTAAAAAAATATTTATCGTGTCTCTCCAATAAAAACTATATATCAGAATAAGGAATTGATGGGGAATGTATTTATTTAACTAATAAATGAAGAAAGAGTGACAGAATTAAAGTCACCATTCTAGAATGTTCCAGAATTAGAATATCAGTATTCACCACCTAGAATGATATATTAGTCCATTATATCACTGTTTAATAAAACATAAGTGAAACAGTGAAAAACTTGTGGAACAAGAATGCCAACAAAATAACACCAGGGTTGTTGGGAAACAATTGAGAACCAACCTAAAAATAACCTAAATAACCAAAGATGAGAATATTTGAGCATCAATAAGCATAACAAAAACAATGAATCAAAGTCAATTACAATATTTAAATACATGATTCAGAGACATATTGAACACAAAATTCAAACAAGAAAAAATAAAACATTGATGATATTTGGATAATGAAAAGAACCCAACTCATTATTTCATATAAAGGAAAATAAAGAAAAACAGTCAAGGCATTTGCCCAGTTCTCCCTCTATGAGCTGTAACTCAAGGGAACCAAATAGTTGATAAGTTAAACTTTCTCTTTATGCAAACATTTCAGTGAATACACTAAGAAGGATTAAAAGCATTAGAACATCACTATTTTACAAACTCTAGTCCAGTAATAGGCAATGATCATCAATTGCTAACATAACCAAAAGAAAGATAAGTGGATATTATATGTCTCTGTAGCAAAATGAAAAGTGCTACCTATAAGGTAATATTCTCAAAACATCCTGAATTCAATCTAATCAAGATCGCATATCCAATTTATATGACATGGAGGGAAGACAGAAACATGTTATACTCCCTATTGGGATGCAATTTGCCAAACTCGGAGTTTGGGAAACTACAAACACAGAAACTGCTCAGAACAAATAAGATACATTGTATATGAACTAGTAATCCTTGAAGTTGGGTGATAGAACATGGAGATTTTCTATTCTAGTTAAAAGTGTTAAAAAGTGAACAAGTCAGGTTCACCGAATTTTGAAAACATATTTTGAAAGTGTAGTTTAAACAGAAATAACAAGTCTTATTTTGGGGGTAGATAGTCCAAGTTATTTTTTAAGCTGCCTGGCTAGAGATTCAGAGTGACAGTTGCTAGTGTACATTTCTGAGTCCCTGAGCTTCCCTCTCAATAATATTCAGAGTGTCATCAAATATCCATGAAATTCAGAAATTAATGACAAAATAGAATGTGTGCTAGTTCCTAAGATTCAGAAGTTAATGTCTCATGCTTAGCAGTAACTAAAATTCCTGAAATAGAAGAATGAATACTTTTTTTCACAAGATCACCCATGTGGCCCTATTCTTAAGTTAGGCTAACTGTATTATCTACATGTCTGATGATCAAATATCTTATTTATAAATGACTTATGATAGTGTGTCCTCATGAACAATTATATATTTTTCTTAAGAAGAAACTCTTACTGATGAGAGATAGTCAAGGGGTTGCTATCAGTACGTAAATTAAGGAATTGAAGTGGGGAAATGGTGACTACTTTTTGCTGTCATTTACATTTCCTCAGTATTCATGAAGGACTGACATTAATTAACATCATTATTTTGGGCCACAAGGCTCTTGTAGGCCAGAGCTAGCCTCTTATTGCTTTTATGTTCTTAAGCCTCTTCAAGGGAGTAATCTGGTAAGAGTTTTAGTGCAAAGATAATGTGGCTGCAAATAAAAATGTGCAAAGGTTTCTATTAAAAGTATTTTATACAATTCAAAAAGTTAAAATAGAAGATTTTGAATATTCCCAATATTAAAAAATGGTAAATGTTTGAGATAAAGAACACCCTAATTACCCTCATTTGATCATTAGACATGTGAGGTTTGGGCATTAGTATGTTAAATGTGTTGAATTATATGTTAGGTAGATTAGTAAAACAGAAATCATCCATTTGGAAGAGACAGAGATTGCAAGCATGGTCAAAGTTTAGAAAAATCATTAGGGAGATGGACGGATGAATACATAGAGACAGACAGACAGAGATGGGGGGTAACGAGAGATGACATAGAGCATATAAATAAATACATGATGGATGACAGTGTGCTTATAAAACCTGTATTGAAGAAGATCGGCAAAATTTAAATACTGTTAGATTTAGGAAGAAAATAAGTAAGTAACTGATGCTAATACTCTAAGAATTAAGAGCATGTCCTTCCTGTATCTTCTGTTAGGTTCATTCCCAGGAAAAGAGTGAGCCAGATAGATTATTGTTTTGGCTCTATGTGACAGCTCTCATGCTGATATGGTATACTATGGCTGTAAAGGTACAATATAAGCCACAAATTTAGAAAAAGCATCAGAGAAAAACTCAAATTATAATTTTTACAC
Source organism: Rhinopithecus bieti (assembly GCF_001698545.2). NCBI lineage: Eukaryota > Metazoa > Chordata > Mammalia > Primates > Cercopithecidae > Rhinopithecus > Rhinopithecus bieti. The sequence continues at coordinate 2,029,737 of NW_016807406.1, read as the reverse complement.
AGTAATGACTCTTGTTATCAATCATGCTTGTTCTATTATGTTGCTATTTATGAAACAGATAAGAGCGGTTATATATTCCTCTGTATTTGGAGGTCAAGTAGGAAATGGACAGAGATCCTTGGGAGACTGAATTATCTCACCAAATTATTAAACTGAAAGCATATGGACTATATATATACATCAAACACAAACAGAAGGATTAACCTCCAATGGTACTCAAGGTTTATCAGAGTTTCATAGGGATACTGGTTAAAAACACAGATTCTCAGGCTCTATCTACCTTTAGAAAATTCCAAACCAATAGGTACTGGAATAAGCTCAGTAATCATATTTCTGTGAACACCCTAGGTGATTTCAACATATATAGTTCCTGTAAGATGATTATTATAAACACTGAGAAGCTGATACAATATGAAAAGAGGTAGAAATTTTAAAACCTACATTTACCCATTATGAAACTTTAAGAAAATGTTAGCACTCTCATTATAATAATTTGTAGGTATATTTAGGAGCATATACATCTATATTATATAATTTCAAGCAATATATTCTTAAATCAATTAATAATTTTTAAAAATGGCCAAATAGGTAAAATAGTAAATTTCCTACAAGGTAACTAGAAATAAAATACAGATAAATTAGGTGGAGTATTTACCAATTATTATCATTTTCAATTTCCAAACTGCACAATTTAAAGCCACATAGCTGTGAAAGTCCCATGAAAACCTAGAGTCATTAAAAATGCCAAAGCTTTTTTATTGTTTACTTTTGGAAGAGTTTTGAATGCAAAGATGTACAGTCTCTGGCAATTTTTTTTTTTTTTTTTTTTTTTTTTTTTTTTTTGAAAAATTTTCTTT
>NW_016807406.1:2017923-2028713 GCF_001698545.2 Rhinopithecus bieti | reverse complement strand
TTTTTTTTTTTTTTTTTTTTTTTTTATCTTTTATGAAATAGTTACCTTTAAGAACACTGTCCTCTGTCAGGAGAGATACAAGCAACTGTGAACAGCTGTTAGAGTCTAGCCAACTGTTTCTTTAAGCATGATTCCAGGACAACCTGCAACAGAATAAATTTGCATTTATAATAAAATACAGATTCAGAGATCCTCCCTTACAGATATTAAATAAGAATATGGTGGGTGTGGGTGGTTGTGTGTGGGTGATGGAAAGGATTATGGATATCCATAAGTAATAATTTCTAGTTTTAGAGTTTATGATCTACTACACATTGTCAAATCCTCTTCTTGAGATAACAGAGAAGTGAAAAAATGAGTATCTGGTTTGAACTTTCACTGTATAACCTGAAATGTTTACTTTTTGCTATAGTGACAAAGAAAAGCCTTTAATGCAGAGCCAGGACTAGCGGAAGATGGGTAAGACACTTACCTTGAGTACAAAAATTGGGGGGGTTGGCCAGGTATGGTGACTCATAACTGTAATCCTAGCACGTTGGGAGGCCCAGGTGGGAACATCACTTGAGCCTGAGCAACACAGTGAGATCCCATTTCTACAGATAGTTTTGAAAATAAAATTAGCTGAACCTAGTGGCATGAATCTGTAGTCCTAGCTACACAAGAGGCCAGGGCAAGAGGATTGTTTGAACCCAGGAAGTCGAAGCTGCAGTGAGCCATGATCATACCACTGTACTCTAGCCTGTGTGATAAAGTGAGAACCTGTCATTAAAATAAAAAATAAATAATAAGAATGATGATTTAAAAAGTGAAATATAAAGTAGTGGCAGGATAAAATGCTCTGTCAAATCATATTAAAGTCTGAAGTAGGCCAGGCGCGGTGGCTCAAGCCTGTAATCCCAGCACTTTGGGAGGCCGAGACGGGCGGATCACGAGGTCAGGAGATCGAGACCATCCTGGCTAACACGGTGAAACCCCGTCTCTACTAAAATACAAAACTAGCCGGGCGAGGTGGCGGGTGCCTGTAGTCCCAGCTACTAGGGAGGCTGAGGCAGGAGAATGGCGTAAACCCGGGAGGCGGAGCTTGCAGTGAGCTGAGATCTGGCCACTGCACTCCAGTCCGGGCGACAGAGCGAGACTCCGCCTCAAAAAAAAAAAAAAAAAGTCTGAAGTAAATTAACTAATAAGTAACACTGGACTTTAAACAAATAAGTTATATTGTTTTTATTGAAAATGTTATTTTTTCATTCATCATGAATATTTTTGCAAACATTTTATCTTTTCCTAGATTACAATATTGTTTAATTCTTGAGTAACCCCTTAATTTTTACAACAAAGGTATATGCCTCCTCAGCCTCACCCTAGTTCTAGCCCGCCACCTATGAACTGTGCAGTAAAGAATAGCTACAGTTGTTTAAAATCATGGTAACATCCAAGCATGATAGGTTGTGGCCCTTCAATAGCATCTCCTGGATAAATATGTTTCTACCTAAACTATGCTCCAAATGTTTAATCAAATTTTTTATGTAAAGCAGCCAACGGAACTTTTGTTTCCCTAGTCTGAGATTGAAGTGGGAGTGCCCTTAAGTATACTTGGTACTTAGTTTGGTTAATAATATTTTTTCAATTTAACCAATGAATGTAATAAGAAATAAAGAAGGTGAGGAAGAGTGTGTAGAAAGAAAAAAATCATAATAAACTGTATCTAGGTTTTAATGTTAAGTAAAACATTGACTTTATAAAATAATAGTTCTCATCAACAAATAACAATGTCTTCAAAGGTTCTATTTTATTGTTACTATTATACGTTGAATGGGAGAATTTTTCTGAAGAAAATGCTTTTGAAGTCCTATAACCAAGAAGAAACTAAAGCCATACTTGACTGCCTACAAAGCAATTTTTGTGATATATACTCACAGAAGCAGATTTTGTCATACTGTTTATTTCAGTATTATCTTTTGTGTGTTTTTTTTTTTTTCTTTTTTAGACAAGATCTCACTCTGTCACCCAGGCTGGAGTGGAGTGGTATGATCTCAGATCACTGCAACCTCTGCCTTCCAGGCTCAAGCAATCTGCCCCCTCAGTCTCCCAAGTAGCTGGGACTACAAGCTTGTGCCACCATAGCCAGCTAATAATTGTATTCTTAGTAGATACAGGGTTTTACCATGTTGCCTAGCCTGGTCTTGAACTCCTGGGCTCAAGTGATCTGCTTACTTTGGCCTCCCAAAGTGCTGGGATTACAGACATGAGCCACCGCACCCAGACACGATTGTCTTTATTAGATGAAAACAGCTTGCTTAAAATCTCCGTATGGCGGGGCTCTTTTGAAAATTGTTTGTTTAAATATGGCGTAGACTTGCAGAATAAAAAATGTGGAGAAAGCTGAAACATACACTCAAAGTTAACCTTTGGAGAGCAGTTAAAGGAGAGAGTGTTTGGTTAAAGGGACTTATGACAAAGCTGCATGATAGTGACAATTTCTTAAAAACGTACAAAGGAAAAACAGCAAGAGTAGGTGCGTAGACATTGTACGAGGTCATCATTAACCTGATGCCAAACCGGAGAAAGATAAAACAAAGAGAGAACTACTTGCCAATATCTCTGATAAACATAGATGCAAAAATTCTCAACAATATACTAGCAAACTGAGTGCAGCAACACATTAAAAAGATCATTTACTATTATCAAGTGAGATCAAGGATGGTTTAACACATGCAGATCAATAAGTGTAATATACAACATTACACAAAGAAAAAAAAAACATATGATCCTTTCAATAGATATAGAAATAGCATGTGTTGCAATTCAACACCTGGTCATAATAAAAATGCTCAACACATTAGGTAGTGAAGATATGTACATCAGCACAATAAAAGCCATATCTGATAAACATATTGCTAACATCCTACTGAATGGATAAAAGCTGAAAGCTGTTTCTCTAAGATCAAGGAAAACAAAATGATACTCACTTTAACCACTTCTATTCAAGATGGAATTGAAGTCCTAGCCAGAACAATTAGGCTAGAGACAGAAATAAAAGACATCCAAACTGGAAAGGAGGGAGTCAAATTGTCCCTGTTTGCAGATGACATAATCATATATAAAAGATCCTACAGACTCCACCAAAAAATTGTTATAACTAAAAAACAAATTTATTACACTTGCAGGATACAAAATCAACATCTGCAAATCAGTAGCATTTTTACATGGCAACAGTGAACTACCCGAACAATAAATCAAAAAGTTATAAAAAATAACATACTTGGGAATAAACTTAATCAGGAAGGTGAAAGATTTACCTCTACACATAAAACTTTGATGAAAGAAATGGAGGAGATCATGAATAAATGGAAAAATGTCTCATGTTCATGGATTGGAAGAATTAACATTGTTAAAATGGCCAACTTACCCAAAGTGTTCTACAGACCTAATGCAATCTCTATCAAAATATCAATGACATTCTTCACATAAATAGAAAAAACAATTGTAACATTCATATGGAACCACAAAATACCCAGAACAGCCAAATGAGTCCTGAGCACAAAGAACAAAGCTAGGGGCATCACATTATCTGACTCAAAAATATGCTACAAAGCTATAGTAACCAAAACAACATGGTGCTGGAACAGAAACACATACATAGATTAATGAAACAGAATAGAGTGTCCAGAAATAAATTCAAACAAGTACAGTCAATTGATTTTCAACAAAGGTGCCAAGAACACATGTTGGGGGAAAGATAGTCTCTTAAATAAATGGTGCTGGGAGAACTGCATATCCACATGCAGAAGAATAAGACTAAGCCCATACTTCTCTTCATATAGAAAAATTGACTCAAAATAGATTAAAGACAAGACTTAAGTGTAAAACCCATAACAATTAAACTACTAAAAGAAAACACAGGAAAAATTCTTCACATTGGGCTAGGCAAGAATTTTTAAAATAAGACCCCAAAAGCGCAGAGTACAAAGCAAATAAATAAATGAAATTGCATCAAACTAAAAGCTTTTTGCACAGCAAAGGAAACAATTAATAAAATGAAAAGAAAGTCTACAGCAGAAGTGTCCAAGCTTTCGTCTTCCCTGAGCTACGTTGGAAGAATTGTCCTGGGCCACACATAAAATATACTAACACTAATGATAGCTAATGAGCTTAAAAAAATCTCTTTGCATAAATCTTACAATGTTTTAAGAAAGTTTACAAATTTGTGTTGGGCTGCATTCAAAGGTGTCCTGGGCCACATGCAGCCTGTGGGCTGCGAGTTGGACAAGCTTGGTCTATAGAATAGGAGAAATTAACTACAAATTATATATCTGCCAAGGGCTTGATATCCAGAATATATAAGTAAGTTAAACATCTCCTCAAAATAAAAAAAAATAAACAGGCCGGGCGCGGTGGCTCAAGCCTTGTAATCCCAGCACTTTGGGAGGCCGAGACGGGCGGATCACGAGGTCAGGAGAGCGAGACCATCGTGGCTAACACAGTGAAACCCCGTCTCTACTAAAAAATACAAAAAACTAGCCGGGCGAGGTGGCGGGCGCCTGTAGTCCCAGCTACTTGGGAGGCTGAGGCAGGAGAATGGCGTGAACCTGGGAGGCGGAGCTTGCAGTGAGCCGAGATCACGCCACTGCACTCCAGCCTGGGCGACAGAGCGAGACTCTGTCTCAACAACAAAAAAAATAAAATAAAATAAACAAATAAAAGACATAAACCTGATTTAAAACTGGGCAAAAAACCTGAATAGACATTTCTCAAAAGGACATATAGAAATGGCCAAAAGGTATGCTTTAAAATGCTCAATTTACCTTATCAACAGGGAAGTGTAAACCAAAACCACAATGAGATACCACCTCATTCCTGTTGGAATAGTTATTATCAAAAAGACAAAAGAAAACAAGTGTTGGCAAGGATGTGAAGAAAACGAAACACACATTGCTTTGGGGATTGTAAACTAGTAAAGCAATGGTAGAAAAAAAGTATGGCCATTTCTCAAAAAACTAAAAATGATGCTACCATATAATCCAGCAATCTAACTATAGGGCATATGTCCAGAGGAAATGAAATCAGTATGTCAAAGAAACATATGCACTCTCATGTTTATTATAGCACTATTTGCAATAGCCAAAAATGAAATTAACCTAAAAGTGTTCAACAACAAATAAATGGATAAAGAACACATGGTATGTATATACAATGGAATACTATGCAGTTACAAAAAATTATGAAATTCTGTCATTTGCAACAACATGGACGAACCCAGAGGACACCATGTTAAGTGAAATAAGCCAGAGTCAGAAAGACAAATATTGCATGATCTCACATATATTTGGATTTGGAACTATTTTTACAAAGTTCAATACTGGCCAGTCATGGTGACTCACACCTATAATCCCGGTATTTTGGGAGGCTGAGGCAGGCGGATCATTTCAGAACAGGAGTTTGAAACCAGCCTAGCCAATATGGCAAAACCCCATCTCCACTAAAAATACAAGAAATTAGCTGGGCGTGGTGTCGCACGCCTGTAATCCCAGCCACTCAGGTGGCTGAGGCATGAGAATCACTTGAACCTATGAGGCTGAGGTTGCAGTGAGATGGTGCCACTGCACTCTAGCCTGTGCAACAGACCAAAACTGTCTCAATTTTTAAAAAGTCAATATTATAGAAGCACTGAGTAGAATAACACTTATTAAAGACTGGGGAGGGGAAGAAGGAGAAGAGAATGGGGACAGGTTGATCAACGGGCACCAAGTGACTATTAAATAGGATGAATAAATTCTGGTGTTCTATTATACAGTAAAGTGACATTGGTTAAGGGTAAAATATTTTATATTACAAAGTGGCTAGAAGAGAAGTTTTCAAAGGTTCTTACCATGAAGTGATGATAAATTCATGAGGTGATAGATATACTCACTATCCCGATGGGATCATTACACAACATAGATATGAATCAAAATATCAAATTATACCCCATAAATATGTACAATGTGTCAATTTAAATAAATAAATACTCCAAAAAATTGATCAAAGTATCAGGAGAGAAAGATAGGCATTTGAAATGTCCCCATGTGATAAAAGTATGCAATCAAAATTGAGATGCCATGATGAGTGTTACACTGGCTAACTCATCTTTATTTCTGGGTATACTTGTGAATGGTCTTGTTGCTTATGTGGCCTAGGTTAATAAACTGATAATTTTGGGTAAGTGAGAGAATAGTCTTTAAATATACATAATAATATAATATGCAAAAAGATACTTTTGATTATTTTAAGGAATAACACCTCATCAGTCTTTTTCTTGAGGGCTCAATCAATATTAATTCACATCCCCAATTAAGTGCAGCTTATATATATTCTTATAAGATGGTTAGTGACAAAAATAAATCATAATAGATTTATTTTTTCTAGAGATTTACACTTACAAACATATCTGAAATGCTTGTTGACAAATAAACATGGCTATAATCACTTTGAAACTATCTCAATGCTAAAACCATGTTTTACAATGACTGACAATTGAGTAAAATTAACCATGTTCCTAATGAAAAGGCTCCTCCTAGTTTATCTTTAGCTTAATAATTTAAATAACAAAAAAATGAGTGGGTGAGTATAATTACCAATGAAGATGTTCATCATCACATTGATAGAGATTACCTCTAGAAATCTGATCTGAGTGCTTTTAATATCTTGTAAAATATGTGTTGTTTGATTTTTCTATTATCAGATTATTTTGACTTTCAAAACATATAAAATACTATAATAGTTGTTAATATCAAAAATATTAATATCTTAATGCCAGCAGAAAGATTTTTGGGTTGAAACCTAAGGGAAAATGTTTTGCTTTATAAGGATTACAATGCCCTGGATTGCATTAATTTTATATAATAAAGGATCTCCCCTTTTCAGAAACGTTAAAAATTAAAATGGACACTTCTATATTAAGTATTTATGGTATTGTCCTACGCAGTGCTGGAAAAATGCACAGAACGTCTACTTTAGGTAATTTCAATCTTCATAATTCTATTATTTCAAATGATTTCTCAAAAAGTAAAAGTATTACAGAAAGTTCTCAGTAGTTTTACTGGTTCCATTATGAATTTCTATGACATATAAAACATTAGAAACACTAAACAAACTCATCCTAATTTCTAAAAGTAGACATATTATATCAACAAACACAGTTCATTTCAGCAAAAGAAATAACAAAGTTCTAGAAATCCCGTATTATTTGAGGATATGAGATTCTTACTTTTGCCTCATGTCTTTTCAGTAATTTAGTAAGAAAAAATGGACTCTGATTTATGTACTATTTTTACTCACATTTGGTCAAACCCTTAATAAGTATTAGTCTACATTTTAAGCATTATCTAGAAATTCTGCTTTTTGTACATTCGTTAAACAACTATTGAGTGCATACTTACCACGTGGTTGGCACAGTGTGAGATTCTGATGAAACAGGCAAACAAGCTACACATAGTGACTTTTCTCAAGAAGCAAACAGTTTTTCCCCAGTTGCCTTAAAAGAAACCACCAGCAACTAGAACATTTCACAATATCGTGTCCACAACTCTGAACATGATCATTCTAGAATCCATCTATCCTGGAGATAGTATTTACAGAAGAATTTCAGTTTTTATGGTGAGAATCCCCTGGATTACTCTGGGGAGTAAAGTAATGGAAAATAGGAAAAGGCATGCTCACTCTTACTCAATTGATGATGAATGGTTTTAAAACAAAAGCCAGTGCTTACAAATACGATAGGGTCATAATCTAACTCTGCTTTTATGTTGAAGTCAAATGTATTCACAGTTTATAGTTTAGAGGAAATAGTTCTATGTACCTTAACCTAGGTACACATTAATAATTTACATATTGGGCAGCAACGCTTGATTTGCACATTTTAAAAATGATTGAAAATTTACAAAAGTAAAAGAACAACTGTTTGCACATGGATTAATTTGCTGTTAGAAGAAGAAAATCTGCACAAAGCTACCTAAGACGTGAGGAAAACATTCTAACTTCTGTTAGAATAAAAGGCCTTTATAGGTCGTGCTCTTTATTTAGTAGTTACAGAAGGTAGAATATAGAGCAAGGCCTTCAAAGGCCTTAATGTCTTCCAAAAGTCATTTACAAATCCATTCCCTGACATGTCATGAACTTTTTTTAATAGTATACAGAACAGATACGATTTGAATCTCTATTTCGAGTGAAGACAGAATGGCTTATGTAGACCAATTCTCTGATCAAGAACAACTAGAATAATCCTGAGAAAAAAAAAAAAAAAAAATAAAAAATTTACCCGCCCCTAATCTTAAAATCTTAGAAAATCTTAAAATATTTTACAGTTTAGTTGCTCAGAGAGCAACTATGATAACCAAGAGGCAAAGAAGATATCTACAATACATTGTGATTAGCCTAAAAGCCTGCTATGCTGTTATGCTCATGACATTTACCTTAGGTTAAAGGTCAAGAACTCAAAACAAAAAGGTGGCATTCAATAAATGATTACCAGGTATTTGACACATAAAACCAAATGACTGAGAAAAGAAAAGTTTTAAAAAAGGAGGCAAAAATAAAATAAGTCATTCAGACCTTGCAGTTATCAGATATAAAATACCAAATAATTATAATTAATATGTTAAAAAATAGACAATATAAGGAAAAATATTATCAAATAACTAGACTGGAATCATTAAAACTAATCAAATAGAAATCCTGTAACTGGAAAAACACAACTATTAGTTTAAACAACTTAACAACTTGACTAGGTTAGAATCAATGGAAAAAAAAATTAGTAGCCTAGATAAATGGTCAACAGAAAATATCAAGACTGAAGCAAAAAAAAAAAAAAAAAAAAAAAAAAAAAAAAAAAAAAAAAAAAGAAAGAAAATAAGAAGAAAAAGCATGTGTACTTGAGACATATAGAATGTGGTGAAGTTATCCAGCATATGTGCAATTGTAGTCCAAACAAAAAGAGGAGAGAACTAGTTGGGATTAAGCAATATACAACTAGATACTGGCTATAAATTTTCCAAAACCAAAGAAAATTATCAGCTTAAATTTTCAGAAAGACTATAAGCAGGAAAAACCCAAAGAAAACCATCACCTAAATGCTCCTAGCAAAAATGCCTAAAATTATGGTCTAAAAAACCACCATGGGGTTGGGAGAGGAGGGCCTGGGAAAAGGCCTTGAAAACACACATTACTTTAAAGGAGCAATGATGAAACTGCAGAGCTGACATTTCAACATAATAAGTGGAAGCCAGAAAATATTTGGATATTTTTTAAATGCTGAAAGAAATAATGTCCAAACTAGAATATTCTACACAGTAAAATTCTCTTTTCAAAATGAATGCCAAAATAAGTGTGTTGTAAAATACACTCCACAGGTACACAAACTAAATGAAACAGTAAGGGAATTTTTCATACAGAAGAAAAATAAGTTCAAAGAAAGCAAGTAAGTAAAAGAAGGAATGCAGAGAAAAGGAAAAGATAGATATATAAATAATTATAAATAAATATTGACCTATGAAATAATAATTGTAATGTGCTATGAATTATAATGCAGAAAGATAATAAAAACAACAATAGCACAAAAATCAGAAAAGGGCAAAAGAATTTAAAAAATTTAAAGATTCTGGCATTGTCCTGGAAATATTAATTTATGTTTGACTCTGATAAATCAATCACTCATGCTATACTATTAGGAAACCACTAAACACTCCTACAAGAGAAAATATTAAGTAACACAAATCATTGACGAATTAAATGTAATACAAGAAAGGAAATGACAAGAACATAAATAGTAAGACGCTAGATACATACTGAAATGTTTCAGTAGTGACTTTAAATGTAAATAGACAAAGAACTCCAAGTAAAAGACAAAGATTTTCATATGGAATTTAAAAAGTCAACCAAATGCAATTTATAAAAGAAGTATAATAAATTAAAACATACAGAAAGATGAAGGCAAAACATAAAAAAGATATACCTTATGGAAACTAACCAAAATAAATCTGGGTTACCAATACTAATATCTGATAAAATGAACTTTAAGGCAAGCAATATCACTACAGATGAAAAGGGACACAACCGAATGTTTAAAACATTCATCTACCAGGAAGATATAATAATCAAGTATTTCATTAAACAAATTACACAAATATATAAAGAAAAAATATACATGAAGGATATTTATTTATAACAAAATATATAAAGAAAGTTTTACAGAACATAAAGCATTTAGAATATATAAAGTATATGGTAAATACACCTGATCTGGCAGACATAAAACATTTGCTCCTTAAAATGTAAAGTGTAACATCTAAAAAAATTAACAAATACAAGGCCTTAAGTAAGTTTTAACTTTCAAAGGGTTGATATCACAAGGAATATGAATTATGCATGGGTAGTATGATGGAAAAAAATCACCCATTATTTGAAAGTTAGTTCATATATCTACAGATCACAAAAGATTCCTACTTAAGTGTCAGTATCAACGGATGAAAAATAAATCACATCTAGCAATGAAAAATAATTTACCTAAATAATAATGAAATAATAGATAGCTGAACTGTTGGGGTACAGCTAAAGTCATACTAAGAAGGAAATGTATAATCTTTGATGAAGAGATTAGAAAAGAAGAAAGTGTATACCCAGTAGTGGGATGGCTGGGTCATATGGTACATCTAGTTCTCGATCCTTGAGGAATTGCCATACTATTTTCCATAATGGTTGAACTAGTTTACAATCCCACCAACAGTGTAAAACTGTTCCTATTTCTCCACATCCTCTCC
>NW_016807406.1:2010490-2014619 GCF_001698545.2 Rhinopithecus bieti | reverse complement strand
CCCTAGAACTTAAAGTATAAAAAAAAAAAAAAAGAAGAAAGTGAAAATTAAAGTTCTAACTATATGCCTCAAGAACTGAGTAAGAAATTAGAAGAATATATTAAACCCAAAGGAAACAGAAGAAAAATAACTAAAGTAGCTGAAATCAATTATATAGAAACAAAATACAGTAAAAGTAAACAATCATTGATTCCTAGGAAACATAATTAAAATTAATAACTCCCTAGTAAGATTTATAAAGGTAAAAAGAGAGAATAAAAAAATTACTTAATACCAGGAGAAATGGAGCATCTCTAGAAATCCTCTATGAATAGAGAAAAATAAAATCTTAGCTTAGGTGATCTCGCTAGTGCATATTCTACTAAGAATTTGATGAGAAAAACAATAACACTATTATGTAAACTCTTCGAGAGAATAGAAAAGAAATTCACAATACTTTCCATCCTGTTTTACAAGGATAGTGTAAACTTGCTCCCAAATTGTAGGCTACTCTCTTTCTGGATTTAGGCAGAAATCGTATATACAATATTACCAAAGAAAATTTATAAAAGAGTAATATATGATGAACAAGAAAGCCATACGCCAGGAATTTAAGAATGGTTAACATTTCAAAAATAACTAGTATAATTCATCACATTAACAAAAGAAGACAAATTATATGATTATTTCAATAAACGTTGCAATAGTATTTGATGGATTTCACCAATATTAGCAGATTGGAATTAGAAAGGAATTTACTTAATCTAATAAAATATATATATATATAAACTATAATAAGCATGCATAATGCTGAATTATTAAAAGCTACAAAGTATGATTCATTATAAAAGCTCATTGAGACAAAAGATAAATAATGATATAAAATAGATATAAATATAAAATCTATCAACTAGATTTTGATAAAGTTGGCACTGTAGAATAATGAATACATTATAGCCTTTTCAATATATAATTCTGGATTAATTGGATATTCCTATGGGTAAAAACATAATTCCTGAGGGAATATTAATCTAAGTGAGAAGGATTAAAATTAAAAGTTTTGCAATGTAATTTTATATATCAAGATAGGAAGATTTTCTTAGGACACGTGCAACAATAAGTACAAAGGAAAATATTAATAAATTGAATTACATTAACATTTAAATTTTCTGTTTATCAAAAAAATGAAGAAAGAACACAGGTTAATTACAGAGTAGGGGAAAATATTTTAATACATATAACTGCAAGAGCAATCATACCTGGAAAATGTAAACAGTCCCTACAAGTGATTTTAAAAGACAGGTAATCAACTTATTTAAAAATGGGCAAAAGACTTGAATAGGCCCCCTTTTAAAAGAGGATATCCCAATGGCCTATAAATATATGAATAGGTACCTAACATAATCAGTCATCTGGAAATTAAAAAATAAAATGTTAATGAGAAACCAGTCAAATCAACTAGAATATCTAAAATTAAAATGATTGATAAATTTTTGTTGGCCAGAAAGAGAAACTCTCACACACTGTTTTTCAGTGTACCAATAATGACAACTTTGGAAATCTGTTTGTCAACAACTACTAAAATTAACCCATGACCCAGCAATTCCACTCCTAGGCATGAACCCAGAGGAATTGTGCATATATTTGCAATAAATAACATGTACAATATTTATAAGACATTATTTGTAATAGTTCAATACTGAAAACAATGCAAATGTTTATCAACAATTGACTAGATAAATAAATATTGGTAAATTTATACAACTGAATTCAACACTGACAAAGAACAAAATCACTGCTGCATGCAACATGGATGGATTTCACAAACATAAAGTTGAACAAAAGAAGGCAGACACAGAGCAGAAGAACATACTGAATTATGCCACTTATATAGATGGCAAAAATAGGCAAAATTAGTTTTGGGAGTTTGAAATCACATTATTAATTAAATTTATGGAGGAGAGAATAGGAAATGACTAGAAGGAATAGGAATTTAATATTCTAATATTTTATCTTGGCGAAAGTCACCTCTTGAAATTCATCAAGATCAAGACTTACATTTTCTGTCTTGTATTATGTTATTTTATAATAAATAAGTTTATTTAAACATACTGCCAGTATTAAATCACTAGAAATCCAGAATATTCCTTTTTCTTATCCTAACATCCTGTTTGGAAAGCAAGTTCACTTTGCACTGGTTACCAACTTGTCTGAATTTGATGAGACCAAGCACACTCATAAGCAACAAGTTACATGATGGAGATTTATTATTTACAAATTGGAAGCAAGGGACAACAGATGCCTGGGATCCATTGGAAACATGTCCCCCAACGCCCAAGAAAACTGCCTAGAATGGATGGAGCCTTGGCTGTGAGTGGCCCACTTGCCCCACAGCTGACAGACCTTAAAAGGCAGTCTGCCCTGGGTTATACCTCTAAAGGACCATGAAACTCACTGGGCAAAGATCTGAAGGACATCCCACTTCCAGGAGAGAGAGGAACAAAGCCTGGGTTGTCCCAGGCAGTTAATCCGTAACTGAAGATGTTATACTTCCTAGGAGAAACAGGAGCAAGGTCTGGGCTATTTCGTGCATTCCTCTCTATCTCAAGACATTGCATTCTCAGCAAATTGTCATTAATCTTGAGAACTAGAAGCAAAAAAGCAGGGGAAACTGAGTCCATTAAAAGCTTCCTGGAGAATTGTCCTGCACTATCCAAGATTTATTTCAACCTAAAATATATTGAGATGTAACCATTTAGGGTGACATATTCTTGCTCTCTCTATTGTGATTTCTCTTCTTATATTCAAATTCTCAAAAAGTAGACTGTAGAATAATGTCTTCACATTTATAGTTTTCTCCATTTGAAAAGTACCATAATAGAATGGTATAGTGAAAAAGAATATGGACTTTAGTTTCAGAAGATTTGGTCCTCATTCTATCAGGAGCGGTCTACAAGTTTGAAGGCAAGATGGTTAGCATCTCCAAGCCACAGCTTGTTGAAAGACAAAGAGAATGAAAGTGAGAGCAAGTGTGTGTGTGTGTGTGTGTGTGTGTGTGCGCGCGCAACAGAGAGAGAAATAGAGAGAGAGAGAAAGAGAGAGAGAGAGAGAATGTTTATTTTTCAAGGTTGTAATGGATAAAGTAATATACATGTAAAATCATCTGCCAAATGGCCTCTTATAATAGTATTACTCATAAGTGTATTTTTTCATCCTCTCTATCACACATCCCGTACTAATTTCCCAGGTTTATCATAAACGATTACAAATTGGGTGGTTTAAAATATAACTGGGTGGTTTTTATAACAATAAAACATTTATTCTCTAAGAATTCTGGAGGCTAGAAGGCTAAAATCAAGGTGTTGGCCAGGTTGGTTCTCTCCTAAGGAAAAATCTGTTCCATGCCTCTCTTTGAGCAATCTGCTGGTTGCCGGCATTACCTGGTATTTCTTGGCTTGTAGTTTTATCACTGCAATTTGTCTTTGTCTTCATGATTCTCTATCTTGTATCTCTTCTGTGTTTTCAAATGTGTCTCTCCTTTTAAAGATGCCTGTCACTGGATTTAGGGCCCACCCTAATCCAGTATGACCTTATCTTAATTTGACTACATCTGGAAAGACCCTATTTTCAAATGGTCACATTCACAGATAAGGTTAAGACTTCAACATATCTTTTAGGGGGACAATTCAACTCGAAACATATACCACGTAGGTACCACTATAGGAGAAGCTAAGAGAAGCTTTGTATGGTGCCATACAAAGCAAGTAACAAAGCTGCAGCTAGAAACATATATAACTCAGAATTCAGTGCTTCTTGTAACATACCAAACTACTTAAAATAATTATTTTCATGTTCTAAAGGTAAACTTTTAATAGCAACTGTACTGTTTTATCTATCCTATGTGCTTGGCTGAATTTAGAACATGTAAATAAATCTTTTGAAATGTTTACTAGAGAGAATAACCACCCATGATTATGAGTTTGCACATGTATGTGTATACAAAACTGAGAAGGGAACAAACTGGTAGCCTGTGTGCCATTTCCAACCACCAACCAGCAGAGAAGTCTACTTTGTCCTGCACAGTACTGTAGTGGTAGTGGTGATTATTTTTTAATGAGCCAAGATTTTTTTTTTTTTTTTTTTTTTTTTT
>NW_016807406.1:1941108-2010253 GCF_001698545.2 Rhinopithecus bieti | reverse complement strand
CAAAACACGTTTTTTTTTTTTTTTTTTTTTTTTTGACACGGAGTCTCGCTCTGTCGCCCGGGCTGGAGTGCAGTGGCCGGATCTCAGCTCACTGCAAGCTCCGCCTGCTGGGTTTACACCATTCTCCTGCCTCAGCCTCCCGAGTAGCTGGGACTACAGGTGCTCACCACCTCGCCTGGCTAGTTTTTTTTTGTATTGTTTTAGTAGAGATGGGGTTTCACCGTGTTAGCCAGGATGGTCTCGATCTCCTGACCTCGTGATCCACCTGTCTCGGCCTCCCAAAGTGCTGGGATTACAGGCTTGAGCCACCGCGCCCGGCCAAGCCAAGATTTTTAAAATCAGAAGATTTTACATAAAATTTCAGATTTCCAGCTACTCTTGTAAAATCATAGGATCTGGCAACACCAGACTCATATAGCCACAAGCTGTTGGGGCTGTGGAGTGAATGCCATTTTTAGAGAAGTATGAACATTTTAGGTGTCCACACTGTCCGCCAATCCTCATTTTTTTCCCAGTTTGCCTACCTCACTCATGTATGTCAAACACCAGACACTCTTAATCACTTCGGTCTGCTCTCCTTGTTCTAGAGAAAATTAAAGTGCCTATACTGTACTATAACTTCATTCAATAGGATGTGTACATCAAGCATATACTTAAGGGTGTATTTTATTCCTATTTCACTGATCTTCTTTCCTCAGCAAGAGAAAACTTTCATCAAAATAAAACTCTTCCCTATTCTGCTTCATGAGTCTCTTCAAAACCTAAGATCTTTATTTACATAAAAGTGGGTACTATTGCTTTAATTTCTGAAGTTACAATAAAATATCTACAACTTTCTGTATTCTTAAGATATCTAGCTCTGTGTGTGTTTATAGTATTAAAAGAAAAAAAAAGCAGGAAAAATGGATGAGAAAGGCAAACATAAAAATGAGAAGAAAACCCTTAAAAAAATGAGGTTTAAAGCTATATTAAATAGGAGGAGGGCAGTAGTTGGAAAACTGATAAGAATTGAGTATTTTTAAAAATCCATAAGCCCAACATAAAATCAAATAGGATGTGTTTTAAAAGCTAACCACAAAATGTTTCCAAATGCCATCACAGAAAATTGATTCCACAGACTTCTAGGGGGCAGAAATAGGCTAAAAAGAAGCAAAGATATAATAAGACTCTGAATTTCACTGACATCCATAACTTATCACAAATCCCTTGCTCTTTTCTTAAAAGTCATAGTAAGGAATATTAAAGAGGACTGTCTAAGTTAAACAAATTAACTAGTTCCAGGCACCCAATAAAAATAAATTTGAAGCCACATTGTGATGAATGAGATAATTCCTTTTCTGGAGCCTAGCAGTTGAGAATGGCAGGCTCGAGTGTAGAGCTGGTTATGGGGAAGGGCCTTAAAGAAAGTTCTGTTCATAGGAAGAGAAATAAGTCGTTAGAGGGTATAATAATGACAGGCTGAAGTGAGCAACTAAATCACTGAGAAAGGAAAAACAAACCCTCTGGCAGGGACTTTTTACAGACCTCATCTAGTGACAGCCATTCTTCCTCAGAAAGACTTTTCCTCACTGTGGGAGAAGGAAGGGGGGAAGTAAACAAGGAGGAACACACCCAGGTGTAAGCGCTGCCCTAGATTTAAAAATACTGTCCATCAAACACACTGCAGGGTTTCCACACCGAAGCCTTTCTAGCAGGTGCATCGTTCGAAACTTAACTACTGTTTTCAAGGACCTATCTATGTGCTTAATAATTATCATTACATTAATGATTTGCAGCCATTTTAAATCACATTCTACCTTCTGATTACAGAAAAATTACATACTCATAGAAAAGTAGCCTAATTTTACTATGCTTAAGATTTTTTCAAGTAGTAAGAAAGTATTTAACTTACTGAGTTTGCTTATTTCTCCTGAAAGTTACTTAGTAAGCTTAATAGGAAATTATGTGTCTTTTTGTATATGTAAATCCTAGTCTGTTTATTCCATTTTATAGCTGAGTCTCAAACCCTAGACTTGATTACATTTCCTTGCATTTTTAAATTCCTCTAGCTGTAAAATAAATTTTATATGGCAGCATGTTCAATATGTATTCATAAACTTTTGTAACTAGAAAACTCTAATTGGTTCATATAAAAGAAACTAGAGACATTTAACTGCAAACAAAAAATAGGGTTTTATTTATTATTAAAATAAAGTCATGAGCTAAACAATAGAATTCCAATTGTGCAGCACTGATAATGTAATTGGTTAAAGAAACTCAATAGCAATCTGAAATTTAGTTGAATTAGCATGTAATATTTTCCTGATACTGTGATTATTTTAGTAAGAGAAAGTGGCTTCATTTTGATCATCTATAGGACAGTAAATAGAAAATCCCCTCAGAGTGATAAATCTTACTGTTCTTTTGAGTTGTTTCTCATCTTAAGTGAAAATGCATTTAATGTATATCAACTGATATTTTCCTCATTGTTACCATGTTTTCTTCTTCTACCCCTTACATCAGTAAAGATAAAGCACCATTCAAAACTGATACCAATATTGGAATTGATAGGTATCTCAAAGCTTCCATTTACCTTAATGTTAATTGACAAAGTAGGTGTTTACACCAATTTCCTAATGTTAAAGCACAGGGTCTGACTGCAGCAATAAGCACAGTGTGTCTCTGTTGCATTAGTTTCTCAGTCAAAAAAAATCTTACCACTTAGTTTCATTCATTTATAGTGTCGTGTTAGTCTCCACGTTAGAATTCTCATTAATATTAATAACTTAAGCTTTTGGTGAGCATGCATTTCCATTGTCATTGTTGTAAAATGTTTACCAGTTTATAGCATGAGATATTATTTATATTTCCATATTTGGGTTGCCACAGATTCTCCCAATCAGACATAATCACAAACAAGCAACTTGATTTCACAGTTATCTCATTTGTTTTGAGTGGTAGCTAGGGACAGGAGTTGAAATCCTTAACGTATTTCTGTAGCCTAAAATTAGTAGATTCCCTAAGGTGATTTAGGAGGAATTAATCCTACTCACCACCTTCTAGAAAAATACTAGATTGTTCTTGCAAATGTTAGATTGCTTCAAATTCACATCTACAGGAATTACCTCACATCTTGCCCACAAACAAAAAAAAAGGTAGTAACATTGAAGATACATCACCTATTATATGTAACAAAGTACATGAATATCATATATTTCATACAGTATTAGTCATTAAGGAATGTTATGGCAAAATTCTGGAGTTGACGGTTTAGTTTCCTAGACTCCTCTTGATGAAAGTCTTAGAAAGGAAAAGGAACGAACAATTGCAGGCATCTGCATTCTGCCAAGCACTGTACTAGGTATATCTGATGATCTGTTTTAAGTCAGGGTAGCAAAGTGGTTAAGACTACAGAATTGAGTTTGGATTTTTCCTCACACTGTTGCTTACTAGACTGACTATCTGGGCTAATCTCTCTATGTTTCACTTTTTCTCATTGGTAAAATGAGTGAAATCCTAGAACCTACCTCTTAGAGTTGCTGTGAGGATAGAATAAGTTAATGTAAGTAAAGCACTTAGAGCACTGTTTGGCCAGGAGTAGGCAGAAAATTAACATTCAATGTTGACATTATCTTCACCAAGTCTTATAAATGGAGATGTCCTTATCTTTAGTTTACTGATGAAAAAACTGGCACTTAGAGACTTGAAGTAATTTATGGAGAAACAACAGAAAAACTCATACTTTAAATTAACAGCTTTTTTTTTTTTTTTTTTTTGAGACTGAGTCTTGCTCTGTCACCCAGGCTGGAGTGCTGTGGCCGGATCTCAGCTCACTGCAAGCTCCGCCTCCCGGGTTTACACCATTCTCCTGCCTCTGCCTCCCGGGTAGCTGGGACTACAGGCGCCGCCACCTCGCCCGGCTAGTTTTTTGTAGTTTTTAGTAGAGACCCGGGTTTCACCGTGTTAGCCAGGATGGTCTCGATCTCCTGACCTTGTGATCCACCCGTCTCGGCCTCCCAAAGTGCTGGGATTACAGGCTTGAGCCACCGCGCCCGGCCTAAATTAACAGCTTTTATCATTAAATTATGTTGATATTTCCATTCTAAGCTACATACTGATAGTTTTCTCTCTGCATATTTACCGAAAAAAACAAAGATCCTGTGGCTGTCCACTTCTTTGGACTACATATGGTAAGTACCTTAAACCTCACTGCAAAGGGGATTACTCCAATACATAATTTATTCCTTCCATTTATATAGTTGGTGTGTGTGTGTGTGTGTGTGTGTCATCGAGGGAGTGGTGAAGAGATGTGGGAACACTGGACTTTTTAATCTTAAAATTTACACATGTAGCATAAGAATGTTAACTTTTTTTTTTTTTAATCAAAACGCCACAGAAGACATCTCAAGGAAAATGGAAACACTGTGTAGCCCAACTGAAGATAAAACAAAATTTCACAAAGACCAAACAAAATAAAGTAGGAAATTGTTCAGATCATATGCACTGGTGATAAATAATGAGTTTTTACGAATCCAGGTAAAAGGCAGTGCTTTGACTCTTAAGAGTGCCTCCAGCACTACCATAATGTTCACACCAGATCTTAAGAGCATCATGGAACCAAGTTAGACTTGATTTTTGAAAGTGGGCTGTCCATTTCACTTACTTTTGCAATAAGCTTTAGCTCTATACTAAACATATGGGGGTGTACCTTCTGTGTTATTTGTTCTATAACCTAATGATAGGAAAAATTGAAAAAGGCCCTGAATTAACTAGAGTATTTTTTGTTTAAGGTTCACTGAATGACTGAATAATTTAGATAAGTCATTTTCTGAGCCTTAGTTTTATATTATTTAAAATTAAAAATCATGTTAACAGCTATTATTTCATTACATTCCCAAAGCAATCTTATGGAATAAGCTGACAATGACTAATACCTCCATCTTATAGTCAAAGAATACGGGTTTCAGAGAAATTCTTTCCATTGAGTCAAACAGAGCACAGAGTGGGTTGTAGTTGATAAATACAGCCAATATTTCACTCAGTCCACAATTCCAAATATTTTATTTATTCATTTCATCTTCACAACATCAAACACATGAAGAGGGAGCTATTATTATATGCATTTTACAGATGACGTGGCTGAGGCAGCATAAGGTTAAGTATCTTGCTGAGGTTACAACTAATAAATGGCAGAGACTGAATTGAAGCTCAGATATCTATTTCCCAAACATGTAACCACTTGACAAAACTGCCTCTCTAAGGGCAATAAAAATATTAAAACCTGTAATACCTGCCTTATTTAGACCCTTTTACCAAAGTAGTGAAAGCATAAATCAGCTTATCAAAGGAATGAGTTCTAGTTTTTTGGAAGAACATACATATTGTAATTGGAATGTATATTATTTTAGTGTTCCCAAATTTATCTAGTTCTTAAATTCTTGCCCTATAGGGCCTGGAGGCCAAAAATAGTCTTGCCTTATAGTATTTGAGGTTCGGACTATTAGGTTTGTGGCACTGCAATAAAATTGTTTCTGCTCCAAAACTAACCCAGGCTAGGAATATACAGGAATAGGAATTTAAATGCCCATAGGGTGCAAACCATAATTTAAAGCCGCAGACACCGGACTCCTCTACCACCTAATCTGTAAGCTCCCTTATTTAACCCTTTTCTCACCAAATCCAGCAATTCCTATTGGGCATGCCCAGTTGTATGGTTAGAGCCTCACACGGAGTTTTACTTTCTCCAGGTTTTACCAGCTGCAAAAGGGAGGAGGAGACAGAGGACAGAGTTAAACAGGAAGAAAACTTGGTTCAAGATAGAGCAAGGAAGGCTGGAGAATGACGAGAGGCTACAGTAAAAAGCACTTTGTCAGACACAGTTCATCTTCGTCTGCAAGTTCGCATCTTACCCTGGTGGGTTCCTTTTGCATCTTTTTGGCACAGCCTAGGCAAGTCACGAAGATTTGTTGTGATTACTCAAGGCAGAGCCACAGTAAGGGGTGGGGCAAGGGACATCGGATCTAGGAGAATGCCAGTGCCTGTGTGAGTCCTGCTTGCCCCTGCATTCCTCGAAAAGCTGCAGCTTCTTTTCAAGGGTTCCAAGCAGGAGACCAAGGTACACAAGTAAAGCCAGAGCTCATCATAATCACCGACTCCTTGGCCCCTTCTCTTTGACTGCTGGGCTCTTTCCTGGCACCCTCTCAGGTATCCCCGCCCAATCACTACTAAACCCCGGAGAAGTGGAATCTCCATACAGCTTTCCATGGGTCTAGCAGGGGCCTGGGCATGCTCAGTAGGCTACGTGGTTCTCTGGTTCGTGTTTGCTCGTTCTCGTTCTCTCGTTCTCTCTCTCTCTCTCTCTCTGTCCCTCTCCCTCCCTCCCTCTCTCTCTCTCTCTCTTTTCTTTCTTTCTGATGGGGGAGGGTGGGTGGTGACAAGTTAGAAACGCCTGCGGCAGGTCCCCGCCCCCAGGATCAGGCTCCCCCTGCAAGGGGACGATGCAAAGGTAAAAGCACCTTGCTCCGCAGCATCCAGACCTGGAGGGGCTGCGACCACGGGCCGAGCCCACCCATTCCCCAGCCGAAGGACAGGCCCGGCGCTCTCCATGGTACTGCGGAGAGCTCAGCTCCGCCCTTCTCTTTCAGAAGGACAGCACCCGGCGTCACGTAACCCAGCCTTCTCAGGCTCCACCACCGCCTTTTCCTTCCCAGCTCTTTCCCTCTCCTCCCCCTCCTCCTCCTTCTCCTCCTCCTCCTCCTGCTCCCCTCCGTTGCCTGTTCTCCCCTCCCGCACTCCTGGAGATAGACGCTCAAGCCTGACGCCTCTGAAAAGGCAGCAGCAGCAGTCGCCTTATCCATAGACCTCAGGAAATTCGCTTTGACCGATGCATGCTTCAGGCTCTGGCTCAAGCTAAGGGGAATAACCGGGCAGGTAAAGAACCTCAATTTGGGTTGCGGGGAGGGGATGGGGCGAGGCAAGCTGAAGAAGGATATCTTTCCCCATTGTAACTGAGCCAGGATCTGCCACAAATACACAGGGAAAGATGGGTGGTGGGAGGGTGGAGGAGTGTAGATCTTGGTTGTTTTGCATGAAGCCTTTTAAATAGATGGCAGGAAGAAGAGATGGTGGAACTGGGGTAGTAACTTAAAGGCTGAATGCAGTGATTTATTAGCAAAAGAAAGAAAATAACAGACAGGCTAGATATCGAAGCAACAAAATCTCTCTCTATATATTTCTTTTCCTACTTCATCAGCCCCACACTATGCCTATCCTTAATCTGTGCAGTAGACTCCGAGCTCCAAGAAACTGCACTGGTATTAGAGATGGAGCTTAGAGACTGGGCGGGAAAGCCAGAGAGAATTTTGGGTGTGCATTGGTATTGAGGGACTTTGCAAATAAGCAAAGCACTTCAAAAATTTCTCTGAGATTTCATGTTCTTTATGAGGATATATGTATCGAAGGGTGCATGGACAGGTATAGGGGTGTGTGTGTGTGTGTATGTGTGTGTGATATCAGAAACATTAAAATATGCAACTGCAGCCGATGAGTGTACTGTATTGATCCTCCTAGTGACTTGGGATGAATTTGATTCTAGAAATGAAAGAAAGGATTAATGATGCTGTTAGTCTGCTTTTGAATTAGAGCGCTTCTTCTTTTGGCTGCAGTAAGGTTGTTTTTCAGATCCCTTTATTTCATCCTCTAATTCGTGAACTCGCCAGGTCTTTCCGGCACCTAGAGAGAATCTTCTTTTCTCCATATAAATACAGATACTCACTCACATACAATGAGCTTCCTCCAAGAACTAGGAAAACCAGTTAACCTCCCTGTGGTAGGAATGTATATATATCTATATGTACATATATATTTCTCTAGGGTTTTTCTCTCTTTCACCATCCCTTAAAATTGTCAAGGTGTGCATTTGTGGAGGAGGGCAGAAGGGACAGGAGAAAAAAGGTTATGTGCTCAATGTAACATTAATACAATAATTGGCTCCAACAGAGTTACACACACAAGCAAAAAAAAGGTTTTCTAACACATGAGCTTGAGAGTGTGTTCAAAGCACTACTCTTGATCATGACATTCCAGATTTATTTTGCAAATGACTGAAAATTTAGCAGATTCCTGAGTCCACTTAAAATACGAAAGTATACTGAATACTATGCTATTTCAGATGACCTGACGAGCCCCTTTCTTTGGGTTTGATACAGGAGAAGACAAGATATGACTGGTGATTGCTGATGGTGTGGAATGTATCAGCCATAATAAATAAGCAACTGAGATTTTTATTTCCTTTTGCTAGTGGGCAGTGTGTATGCGCGCACACTCGCACAATGTGTATGTGTGTGTGTGTGTTGAAAGAGAGAACCAGTCATCAATTTCATCTGGGAGGAACTTGAAGTGGGATCCCCTAGCTTGGTGGCTCTCAGCTGACACCTGTAGGGATTGCTCTGTACTGAAGAGAAATGCTCTCAGCTCCCTCCATGGAGAATCAGCAGCACAATGCGGTGCCATAAATTACTGCTAGTTTCAGCTTGTAGGGGTGTTAATTGATAGTCAGCTTCCACGTCCAGACAATAAATTTGGGGTGTGTATTTGTGTGTGTGTGTGCATGTGTGTATGATGTGTGTATATTGTAGTGTGTGTGTGTTTGCAAGCGGGGGGGTTATAAGAAATAGAAAAATAATGCACTTCCTTGACATGAACAGATTATACATTTGTAATTTTTTTTCAAAAGGTAAGAATAATTTTTTGGTTAAAAAATGACTTAGAAAAAAACAGTGTTTATGATTTCTGTACTATTTCAAGAACCTCTCAGATGAAAGTTGAATAAAGAGAAGTGATTTAATAGTATAGTGAGTGATTCAAAGGTATGGTTTTAAATTCTAGCATCCTGGAGCCATTGCAGCTGAGATGACATACATGCCAACTGCTGTTCTGATCACACAAATTGTGAGGGCTGACAGCCAGATACAGACTTCAGGAGGAGTTAGATCTACACTATTAGGCAAAATATTAAGTACTTTATGCACCTTTAGATAAGTTAATATTAGGGCAATTGAGACAATGCCAAAAACATAAACCTGGCTCCAATTAGTGGTTTTCTTTTACAACAGATTATTCCTTTAATATAAAGGAGAACTATATTGTGTGAAATTTTGCAAGAGATTACCAAGAAACCATCAATATTCCTTCTAAGAAAAATAAAATGGCAGGAATGCTATACAAGTCTAAGCTGGCAGCTTCCTGCCAACAGTTTAATCTAATTTGCCAATTGTAAAATCTATTAACTGAGATTTGAATAGGCTGTATTTTTACTGTCTACAGAACAAGCACACAACATAGGTAGAAATCCTTAAAAACATTTTTTTCTCTACTCACATATTTTAAAATTAGACTATCTTACAAAAAGAAAAGGATAACAGTAATCAAATTTCTCTTTAAAACTTCGGGTTACCAACTAACAGTTATAATGGGTGTCATGGCTGACTGTCAAATTGTGATATTAACTATTAGAAAATATTAGGACTTACTTGTAGTGAGGATTAAAAAAAAGCTCCATACAAGAAAGTTAACTCTTTGGCATACTAATAGGACCAGGTCTACACCTGTGTTATGAGCTGAATAAGGATTTATATAATACTATATTGACTTTAGACCTTAATTTTGACTTTAATTCTCTGCAGATATCTGGGTCCTTAAAAAAGACAAGATACAAGCAAAGTGCATCACCAACACACAACCAATTGATGTGCTGTCATCTTAGTTTGGCCCTGCAGAGGCGGAGAGAAAAGAAGAGGAGCTGTTGCGATTTCCACATCTAACAGCTTCTGGCTATTTCGCAATTGCTGGGTTTGAGTCCTACTGTTGCTGTGGCTGAAAAGAAAAGTAAAATCTAACTTGTGAGACCATGCACAAGGAAGTAGGCTTGGCTGCAGCGGTGCTGAAGCCCATGCTATGACAAAAGAAGCTGGCCTTTGAAGCTATCCTCGGATTAGGAAGTGGTGCCCAAAGAGGCAAGTATCCCTTTCTCCGTTCTGCTTTAAGACACCACATCTGAAGGAGACACACTTGAGGCACTCACAAGCATCCAAGGATACTGGCTCACTGCTGGTTTCCTGCACTTTCTAGAGAAAAGTGTTTGCTTTCTATTGACTCTCACTGCTTCCTTTTGGCCTGGTACCACTGGTGGAACCTGGCAGATAATGGGATTTGAGGAGTTAAGTATCTGTTGACACCACAGATGCTCTTAAATTAGTTAATCAGACTCAAATGGGTCAGTGCTTTCCCTTGATCTTTTGTTGAAGCTTTTTCCAGAACGTTGCCTCCAAAGTGCATCCTCCCTTTGGTCTGGAAGTTCTGTGGCTACCCTGTACCACTGGGGTCAACGTTTTCCAGTTGGAAGAGGACTACAGGGAGAGAGGGAGGGGTTATTGGAAGAAGAAGAAGAAAAAAAGAACTAAATAAAGGCGGACACATCCGTCCCACTCCCGCCTTTCCCCTTACCTTTCTGTGTCTCGGGACCCTTATTTCTTCGTCACGGTGTCCAGGACCATTTTGACCCTGTCGGCCCCGGCACCCCCCCGCCGCACCCCAGCCCCGAGCATGGGGACGGCGCTGCTTCAGCGCGGGGGCTGCTTTCTTCTGTGCCTCTCGCTGCTGCTCCTGGGCTGCTGGGCGGAGCTGGGCAGCGGGCTGGAGTTTCCGGGCGCCGAGGGCCAATGGACGCGCTTCCCCAAGTGGAACGCCTGCTGCGAGAGCGAGATGAGCTTCCAGCTCAAGACGCGTAGCGCCCGCGGCCTCGTGCTCTATTTCGACGACGAGGGCTTCTGCGACTTCCTAGAGCTGATCCTGACGCGCGGCGGCCGCCTGCAGCTCAGCTTCTCCATCTTCTGCGCTGAGCCTGCAACGCTCCTGGCCGACACGCCGGTTAACGACGGCGCCTGGCACAGCGTCCGCATCCGCCGCCAGTTCCGCAACACCACGCTCTTCATCGACCAGGTGGAGGCCAAGTGGGTGGAGGTCAAGTCCAAGCGCAGGGACATGACGGTGTTCAGCGGCCTTTTCGTCGGGGGGCTGCCGCCGGAACTGCGCGCCGCTGCACTCAAGCTCACCCTGGCCTCCGTGAGGGAGCGGGAGCCCTTCAAGGGGTGGATTCGTGACGTGAGGGTCAACTCCTCACAGGTCCTGCCGGTGGACAGCGGCGAGGTGAAGCTGGATGACGAGCCGCCCAACAGCGGCGGGGGAAGCCCATGCGAGGCGGGCGAGGAGGGCGAGGGCGGGGTGTGCCTCAACGGAGGCGTGTGCTCCGTGGTGGACGACCAGGCCGTGTGCGACTGCTCGCGAACCGGCTTCCGCGGCAAGGACTGCAGCCAAGGTAAGGCCCGACGCCCGACCCGGGGGGGCCGGGGCCTGGGCAGGGCGCGGGGAGGAAGGGGGCCGGGCTGGTGCATGGGGTCTTCCTAATCTGGCCAAACGTGTGGCAGTGCGCTTCGAGGGAAAAGCCTTGTTTCTGGGGGCCTCTCTACCTTACCCCCCTCCACAGCTTCTCCCTTGACATCCTCGTAAGGATTGGGCAGCCCCCACTTCCAAGTTTTCGTTCCTCCTGGAGTCTTTTCTACCAACACTACTCCCTTCCAAGTGTCAAATACAGTGGCCTCTTCTCATTCCTCGGGTTCTTTGGCAGGTTGGGCCCTATATTTATTGGATCGCGACCCACCTATATGACCGCTGTACTTGTCTTTACCACTTCTACAGCTGTAACACACAGACTTTGCCCTTAAGATGCAAACAAGCATCTAGAAGATTGGGCATCCGTTTGATGAGAAGTAAAGCACAGGAGTCGTTTGCCACGGCCGTGGTTGAGAATCCCCACGTGGGTGTGATCACTCGTGGTAAAGGAGGAGACAGACAGGGTTCACAGGCAGTGCTATGCCTTTTGCAGATAGAGCGGTAAAAACCTGCTTTTGGTGGTGGAAAAAGGGGAAGAGAGGATGTGAAGAGTTTCTTCATTAGCAGGAGGCTTTTTGGAATAATACTGGTTTCCACGGTTATATCCAAGTCCAACATTTGTCAAATTTAAGTAAAATTTTGTCATTTCTGTGGTTTCTTGAAGTGTGAGACAGGTCAGCTGACGTTTAAATATGTTAGAGATTAAATAACATTTCTTAGTTAACAAATGCCTTATAAAGAGAAATAGAGTGGTAGAGAAATTTAGATGTTGCTGAATTGGGAAGCTGCTGCAGACTAATAAACAGGGATGCGTGTAAGGGATTGCAAGAGATTTTCTAAGGATATTCGGCTAATGACATTTATCTGGGTAGTGGAGGCCAAGTTGTAATTTCTGTGGTTCTTGGGGCTTAAAATAGTGTGGCATTAAACAACAAAAATCATACCTAAGTTCTGTTTTCTCCCCTTTAGAAATAAAATTCAGTCTTCAGTGTGTTTTGTCGGTGTTGTTACATGACAATGACCAAGGAAAATATTGTTGTATAAATACAGCAAAGCCTCTGAGCAGAAAGTGAGTGAGTGATGTGAAAAAGATGAATCAGTGGCTAAGCAGGAGATGTCAGGATTTAAAGTAGATAGCTTAAGGGTCAAAGCAAGGCAATCAACATACGGATAAGTGGCATTTGTGGCTGAAATGGGTGGAAAAAAAGGTGAATTATTAAATCTGATTTTGAAAGCTATAGGGACAAAAGCTCTATGTGTGGCTGCGTTTTATTGTATAATGTCTTTGTTTTTTGCTGACACTGCTAAGGGGAACTAGCCTTTGTAAATCTTATTAGAGTTGACAGTTCTCTCTCACTTGACTTTAAGAGAAATAAAGACTTGATAAGATTAGTAATTGTTTAAATAGCAAGGAGAGTTAGTTAGGAAGAAAAAAATACTGGTCTTTAGGAGACTTCTGTAGCCTTCACAGGATTAGGAGGAGGGGAAGAAGGAAAAGGCTATTTTATTGCGCTCTGTCTTCATGTGGGTTTTTGTTTCTCATTGTATTTTAGCTTAGGTAATTATAGAAAACTGTATTCCATGGCCTATACAGCACTTCAGCTTTAACAGTACATTTCTATGGTTATAAGAGCAGGCTTTACAGTTATGTTTTACAAAATAAAAAAGATCATTTTTTTCTTCTAGCAAATCTAATTGTGAATCATGAATAAGATACTGGGTAGATATGATAATTTCCATACTATTATTTGGAGTTACATACTTTTGCACTGATTAATAAAAACAAATTTAAAAATGAACATTATTTTATGGGAAAATTGCCCTAAGTATCCTAATGCCACTTTAAGAATACAAAATAAGCAATTTAATGAAGCACATGAAGATGTAGCTCCTTTCTTAAATTGGAAACAAATATGCACAATGAAGCTTGTACTGTGTGGAAGGTGTTTTTAAATGAAATTTTTATTTTTTCTGTGGCATTTTTAATGTAGGGATCAGGATCATGAATAATCAGAGAACAGTTAAGAGTGGAAAAAAGTAATTTGTTAAAGAGAAGCAGAATTTGATATATCTGAAATGCATTTTATTTTGCAAACGGATAGCTCTTTCTATAAGATAAAGAACTTGGAATTACCAAGATGCATAATTGAACATAGGATAATTCAACTCAGAATAGCAAATCCGTTACGATTCTTCTGAAGCATTGAGTCATTTTGAAAATTTGAACTGAAAACGGAGTGCAAAAGATCACCACTAAACGTAGAAGGAAAACAAAAGGTTGGATTATTTTGAGTAGCACAGAATTGGGAGATGGAGTGATAAAGGCAGAGTCAGTCTTCCTAGAAGGATTGGCTCCATTTTGCTTATTTTCCCTATTTCATGTGTGTCAAGTGACTTGAATAATTAATTGAGAAGGGATGCCTCTCCCAACACAGATCATGTGTTAATGGCGAGTGATAGATGATTTCTGTTCAGATGAAATATGAACAA
The DNA here is from genome assembly GCF_001698545.2 of Rhinopithecus bieti. NCBI lineage: Eukaryota > Metazoa > Chordata > Mammalia > Primates > Cercopithecidae > Rhinopithecus > Rhinopithecus bieti. The sequence continues at coordinate 1,996,336 of NW_016807406.1, read as the reverse complement.
AGCTCTGCCTGTAGCCAGTATTTACACTGTTTGTCATGTTCTCATAAAAACTAATTTTAAAACAAATAAGTTCACATTCATTAAGAGAAAATTTAGGGAAAAAAAACAGACAAGTAAATATTAAACATAAACTCAGCTTATCTCTGGTCCCAACTATAATTCTTTTAAAACATGAACACCATTTAACTGCCTTCATATTTAAAATACAATAAGAACTACTAACAATTAATACTATTATAAGATAGTAAAAATATTCTCTGCCCCCCAACCTCCAGCCAAGAGTGCCTTGAAACAACTTATGCACCTGTGAATTTCCAGAATATTTTTATTATATGAGCTCAATTTCATCCTGGCTTTGTGTTCGAGCCTAGCAAGTTTTATTTATTTATGTATTGATAGAGAATCCAGTAAAGGTTATGTGTCATGACCAGGTTAGTGGCAGAACCTGGGTAAGAGCATAAACACTTTTATTTGTTCCCAAGCCCTTTTTCATCATGTCTGGCAAATAAGATTTCCAGTTCATTCGGGTTGAGATTATTTTTCAGGTTCAGGTGTTATTCAAGGGGGAAAAAAAAACATATCAAAATGGCTGATAGAACAAAACTAATTTATGCATCACTTATGTTCTTTGACCCTGAGCGTCAGCCTCAGAACTCAACTAAGCAAAAATGTCACCTTTCCTGAATAATGAATGCTTCTAGGGTACATAGCTTTTTCATATTCATTTCATCTAAGTGCCTGGACCATTTATGATCTCATCTAAATGACCTTGAACATTATTTCTACTTAAGAGCACTCATAGATCCCTAGCAACTTGAAAGAATTAGTGAATTTCATAGCTATCCAGTTTAAAAACAAGAATAACAAGGACAATCAATAAGAAATTAAGTTATATTTCTCATGATTTCCAGATCCCCAGGTCTCGTGCATTTTAGAGTCATGTGTATTAAAATCCCACATTGGACTGTTTCACTTTTTTGCATGTTCTCTATTTAAATGGCCATAGACACATATGGCTTCTGCTTATTGTTTAATATTACTGAACATGTCAGTATGATAGATGTGACTTAAGAAAGCTCCTGCTTTCCATTACTTTCCTAATGTGACCGGATAGGCAACCACCTTTACTCATTCATTCATTTGTTTATTCATTCATTTGTTTATAAATTTCTTTATTCAACAAGTACTGATTAAGTGTTTTGTGTACCAGAGTACTAGGCTTATGCAATAAAATGGTAGCGCAGAAATAATTATTACTTTCATAGGCCTCATATTCTAGTGAGAAGGCATAGTGACTTTAAAAAAAAATGAAGCTTAAAATTGTGGTATGTGTTTTGAAGGATGGGTGCATGGTACTGTGAAAACTTAAAATAGTGTGAGCTGACCTAATAAAAAGTGATTATTAAACTGAAATCTGAAAACGTAAGAAAGAATTAACCAAATTAAGGCAGAGGAAAAGTATTAATCAGGTAAAGCCCAGAGGAACAGAATTATGATGCAGGAGATGGCACAACATGTTCAAGCCACTGAGAGAATGCTTTAAGCATGTAGCTCTAACTCCATACTTGAGAGGAGTGGGGTCAGGCAGTGCACAGCCTTCTGGACCATGTCAAGTATTTTCGTCTTTACTGTAAAAGTGATAAAATAGTAATGGAAAGAATGTAATGTGAAGAAGAATGTAATAGTAATGGAAGTAATGGAAGAAGAATGTAATAGTAATGGAAAGAATGTAATGGTAGGGAGGAAGATGGCATTATCACGTTTATATTTCCAAAATGCCACTCTGGCTACAATGTAGAGAACAGATTGAAAGGGGGCCAGGGAAAAAGAGAAAACATTATTTTTTGTTTGTCAGTCAACATCATTTGTTAAGCACCCACAGTAAGCTGTAGATTAAACTAGGGGAAAAAATACAGTTCTTTCTTGAAGGAAGTTAAAGTCATCATGGGTTTGGTTAGGTATAGAAATAAGTGTAAGGCTGTTGATTGTTCAGAACACTTTGGTTCTTCCTGTGAAAAGCATTACCTGAACCCTTTATGTGGGTTGTAATGTGGTTTCCTGTAGATAAACCCATTGAATCTGTGGGTCTTTGGAACCCGATGGCAGTGCCACACTTTATAGTATGCCCCCAAGTACTTTGCTCAACATGTTTTAGTGACAAAATGTATTTGTTGTTTGAATCAACATTGTAACTACTACAATAAAGGACAATATTTTGTAGCTGCTTGTAATCTTTGTAAGATTGTTTTCATTTAAATAGTTATTATATAAGTAGATACTGGACAAAAATGATTCAGAGATTTTGCCACAGTTTTGTTTGAAGTCTGCCATTGTAGGAAAAGGTGGTGTGTTGAGAAAGCTCTGAGTCACAGAAACTCATCAGTAGTTTCTAGAGGAAACATTCTGAGAAACTCTTAAAGTATGACAGTGAAAGGCATCTGTTTATTAAAAAGTTTATTTTGACTATGAGGTAATAATCAAAACTGAGTTACTATTCTAAAATGCCACAAATAAAGTCAAATGTATTATTTTGAGATTTTGTTTTCCTATTCTGAGATGCAGTTGTAGTGTAGAGGTTAAATTATACAGACTCTTGGGCAAGACTGCCTGGTTTCAAGTGGCATACTCAAACTTTCTATTCCTCAATTGTGTTATCTGTGAAATTGGGATGAGAATACTACTTCTTAGTACTCTTAAGAAAATGAAGCAGGTGACTTCATGTGAATCTCTTAGATCAGTGCCTGGCCCTTAGTAAGCATTTTGTAAGTGTCCATGTGTTGTTTTTGTTACTATTACCTCACCCACTATTTCCACCGACACCATTTTCTTTAGGGGTAATTTCAAGCAAAATTTAAATATATAGAACTTCTTTTTACTCCTCTAAAATGAATTTTAGTATAATAATAATCCATTACCTGCCCAAAGTTTCAGTTTGTGAAGACAATGAGCCTCTGTTTCTGTTGTATGCAGCTGTGTTCTAATGTTACCCATGTCTAGGTGTTATTCAAAATATATTAAAAAAACACATTCTGAGAATTTTGTAATTTAGCAAGCAATCAGCACAAAAGTATATGTAGAAACTATACTTTCACTTTCCACATAAACTAGTACCTGTATTCCATCCCAATTTTACATTTAAGCATTGATTTTTACTATATTAATAGCTTATTGAAGATACCATTTACTTTTATGTTTATACTGTTGTTATCTATCAAATAGGAAAAGTTTTAATAACTTTAGTTTAAAGAAAGGTTTATTCAATTTATAACTTGTCTTTGAGACTCTCTTATACATTAAAGTTATTTACACATATGCTGCAGATAAGATAGGTAACATATTTGGCTTTAAAATTTCAAGCAAGCTGTTCTTTTAGTTATGATATGCAGATTATATTTTTTCATCATAAAATTATGTATATATATGTATACATGTCACTGATACCATGTTCAATTTTGGATATCATTAAATTAAATGTGAATTAAATTGATTATTAAAGGTATAGTTATCCTGATGGACTATTGAAGGAACTGGCACTGTATAATATTTCTGTCATTCTTAGCTGCATTGTGAGAATCAGGACTCAGACACATTAGTACCTGAAAATAGTCATTGACACATTCTATACTCCTTCCTCAGCTACACTGGTTGCAGAGTTAACTCCTGTAAATATGTACTAAAAATTAGGTCTTACAATAGATATTCAGGTTTTGTTTTATTAGGGGATTAATAAACCTACTATTACAAGTTGCTGTGCAAACTATGCTTTCACAAAGTATATAAACATATTTGATGTAATTCAGAATAAATTGGTTTTACATTTTTTAAAGTTTTTGGTTTATTATAAAACAGTATGCAAATCTTAAACTTTTTTGTTGTATACTTCTCTATAATTTTGTGGCCCAGTCCTTTTCTATTATTCATAAGTATAGGAATAGGTAATTTTGCATGGTCTTTGCTGCATATATGTCTTAAAATGTTCTAATTAGCTTTGGAAAACAAAATTTTGGCCAGTTGCTTTAGATTAGAGCATCTTCAGAAAATTGCAAGGCTTTTGGTTTTCTCTCCTGAGCATGGATTCCATGTAGTTCTACTTGAATATTGGGATGGGTACCATGCACTCTCAGATTCCATTCTTGCCACGTGATTATTTATATTTTTGTGTGTAAACAGAACATGGTTTGGAATCTGAAGAACTAAATTCCAGGTGGGACTTTACATCTTAATAGATGTTAAAAGTAATACAACAACATCAATGTTCTGTTTTATTTTCTAAGGTTGCAAATTGGGAAACCACCTAATCAGACTACTAATATACTATAAAGTAATGCCAGCCTACTTCACAGATTGTTTGCAAGTAGATAATATATATAAACTCTATCGAAGCTTAAAAATTTGAAGGAGATATTAAATGGCAGCAGATAGATTGCTGTAGGATGTTGTGAATGCTAATAGTGTTATAAAAATGTGTATCATGTTTCTTTAAATCTACTTGGGTTCATTTTAAATGTATTTTAGACCATTTATGCCCAAAAGTATGCATCAGATTTGGTAGAGTTCTCTTATTATTATGCTTTAAAATATGGATATTATGACAAGCCATGTAAAGAGGACATTGTTTCCCTTATTCCTCTTGGGTAAAATTTAAACAAATAAAATAAGTGCTTTAAGGCAGCAATTATATGAGTGCTTACTATGTAATTCTGTTTATATGAAATTTAAAACAGATACAACTAATCCGTGATGCTAGAGGTCAGAATAAAGGTACCTTTTAGTGGTCTTGACTAGAAGAAGACAAAACAATGGAGCATTGGGCATGATATGGGTGGTGGTTACCTGGATATGTACATTTATAAAGATTCACTGAACTATATATGTAAAATGTATATGCTTTACTGTATGTAAACTCTCCCTCAACTTTAAAAAAATCTTTCAAATTGAAAAAGAAATGCTGTTCAGTGAATACCAATGCACTGAATATATATAAAAGCTAATTTACAAAGTAATCCTTAATGGAAATCTATATTGAAACATGTTGAGCATAAAAGTCAAACATTTGTAACATATATCCAAAGACTATTCCAGAGAGCAAGCCTATTTATAAATAATTTTAAAAGTAAGCAGAGAAAATACTCTGTTTTAAACACTGTATACAATGTTTGAATTTGAATCATTTTCCACTTTCATGTTCTTTATAATGTTTAGAAGTAAAACATGGGTTCTTATTTTACACTTGCGTCCATGGAGGACAAATCCTACCAACATAATCAGGCAACGTAAGTTGTCCAGTTAGAACAACTCACCTGCTGGAATTGTTAACTAATTGAATGATGAGTATTTTGTAAGAGCTCAGTAAATACTTGAATGAGTAAATGGATATTGGAAAAGGCATTACCAGTTAGTTCAACCACAACTCTCAAAGTACTTTCTAAATCTGCAAATATACATGATTTCCCCAAAAACAGTATACATTAAGTTATTTCAGAAAATGGACTAGATGCCTCTCCTTAAAGGTAAGGTCATAAGCACCTCTTGAATTTGAGAATAATTTAAAATCATTCTGTTAAGAGTCATGGTAGTTGTTATTAAAATTACCATTTAGGGTTTTTTGAGTGAAAGGCATTATGCAGTGTGCTTTGTCTATCTTATCTTACATAGTCTTACCATAGTCCTACTTGATAATTTTACAAAATTTCTATTTTATCAGTGAGAAAACTGTGAGTTAGAAGAGATCACTTGCTAAAAATTCAGTAGCTACTAAATGGCAGAGCTGGGATTTGAGTCCAAGTATGCCCAATACCTTAGCAGATAGCCCTGTCCATTATATGACACAGCTTGTATATTTTGCTTATCAAATGGATGCTGGGTGTTTGTTCACTAGTTTTCAGGTTGGTACTATTTTAAATGGGCTGATTTATAATAAAGCATTCAGATTTTAGGGTTGTGACAGACCTTTAAATTTAGTGCTGCTTCCTAATGTCATGGTGATAAAGAAAATGAAATAGCTTGTCAGAATTCATCACTCTTTGTTTTCATAACGCTTTTTTATTTGCTTCCTTTGTTGACCTTCTTTTCATACTCTATAGGTTGATTCTACTCTATCATAACCAGCAGTAAAGCCCCAAAATATTGCATCTAAATAATATTATAACTATTTTTTGTCCTTTTGGTGAAAAAAATTTATTATTTTGCAAAACAAGCAACACAAAATTTTCATCTCTTTCAGAGTTTGGATGATAAAATTATTGAAAATATCAACATCCGTGGTGGGTCAGCACGAATATAAAGACCCAGCTCAGTCACACAAAGAGATAGTGAGAGTTGCTGAGTTAGAATATAGTTCTGCTAAAAATCTAGATGATGGTACAGTGGACACTTAATTGAAATGTCATAATGAGAAGATAGTGCCTCTTTTTGGCTAAGCGAGTTTGGCTTCCCAACACATTACCTGAAATTGAACTTAGGAGTGGTTCTTAGAAAGATGAATGCTCTGTGCTGTTTCAGGTATATATGAGAAACTATTATTGGAAAGAAGTGGGAGGAAAATAAGTCTGACCTGGCAAGCCGAAGTGCTGACCTATCCTCTTGTCTAGTTACTTGCGCTCAAAACTATCTGGGCTGTAATTAGAAATGCACTGACACCACACTGCAGGAGCAACTGCTACTTCAAATAGTACTTTCTTAGGTTGGTTCCCAGGAGGGATCTGGCAGTCCAAAAGTTAAAAGAGGAGCTGCCAAGACGAACAGTTGCTTCACTAATATCCTGACATCAGAAGGGCTTTCTTCATTTAATTGTAGACATAATGAATTCTGTGTGGATTCTAATCCATGATGGAAACAGAACTGATGAGAGCTTAGGAGTTACTGTTGTTTGGGACGTCACAACACCTGGCCCGTGTATGGAAACAGCTAGGCTTAAGTGTTACTCAGACTTTGCCAGATTCAGCAGAATCTACAGCCCCATACAGCAGACAGAAGGAAATTAAAGACTCATGTTTTTCTTCTAAGTAATGATGTTCCTCTATAATTAAGCATGCCTGGACTCTCCTTAGGGAAATAACTGGCATGGCAGCATATGACTATAGTTGTTGTATGGAAGAAACCACTGTACAGCTTAAGATCTTTAACTTTAGTGAAAAACGGATTTATTTTCCAGCAAATAATTAATTTTTTAAAAAAATTTTACATGATGCTACAAATATTAAATATTTAATTTACTGAATTGAAAGCATTATACATATAGGAAGTTACTTAATGTATTTCACTACTCAAAAGCACAATAAAATGTGTAAGAGTATACATTTATGAATGTCTATTTTAAAAGTTGGGCCGACTTTATATGAAAGAAGGTAATCACAGTGATTTGGGAGTCCAAGGAGGGTCACTTGAGTCCAGGAGTACTAGACCAGCTGGGACAACAAAGCGAGACCTCATCTCTATTAAAAAAAAAAAAAAAAAAGCCAGATATGATGGCCACACCTATAGTCCCAGCTACTCAGGAGGCTGAGGTGTGAAGATTGCTTGATCCCAGGAGTTCTAGGAGGCAGTGGGCTATGATTGTACCACTGCACTCCAGCCTGGGCAACCAAGCAGGAACCTATTTCTTAAAAAAAAAAAAAAAAGAATCCCAGAAACTTCTTTTATCAGAAAAGTTAGGGAACTGATACACATATTTGCATTTGATATTTATTTATTATACTTTGTTCTGGGATACATGTGCAGAGCGTGCAGGTTTGTTACATAGATATACGTGTGCCATGGTGGTTTGCTGCACCCATCAACCCGTCATCTACATTAGGTATTTCTCCTAATACCATCCCTCCCTAGACCCCCACTCCCAGAGAGACCCCGGTGTATGCTGTTCCCCTCCCTGTGTCTATGTGTTTCTTATTTGTTTAAACCTCCCCACTTATTAGTTGAGAACATGGCGCGTGTTTGGTTTCTTTCCTGTGTTTATTTTGCTGAGTATGATGGTTTCCAGCTTCACCATGTCCCTGCAGGAGGGGACATGAACTCATCCTTTTTTTATGGCTGCATTAGATTTCATTAGTTTATATGTTGCCACATATTTCTTTTATCAGCTATCATGGATGGACATTTGGGTTTGGTTTCAAGGTCTTTGCTATGTGAATAGTTGCTGCAGTAAACATACGTGTGCATGTTCTTTTTTTTTTTTTTTTTTTTTGTTTTTTTTTTTTTTTTTTTTTTGTTGAGACAGAAGTCTCGCTCTGTCGCCCAGGGCTGGAGTGCAGTGGCTGGATCTTCATGCTCACTGCAAGGTGCATGTATCTTTATAGTAGAATGATTTATAGTCCTTTGGGTATATACCCAGTAATGGGATTGGGGGGTCAAATGATATTTCTGGTTCTAGATCCTTGAGAAATCACCACACTGTCTTTCACAATGACTGAACTAATTTATACTTCCACCAAAGGTGTAAAAGTGTTTCTTTTTCTCCACATCCTCTCCAGCATCTGTTGTTTCCTGACTTTTTAATGATCGCCATTCTAACTGGTGTGAGATGGTGTCTCATTGTGGTTTTGATTTGCATTTCTCCCATTATCAGTGGTGATGAGATTTTTTTCACATATTTGTTAGCCACATATATGTCTTCTTTTGAAAAGTGTCTGTTCATATCCTTCACCTACTTTTTGATGGGGTTGTTTGTTTTGTTCTTGTAAGTTTGTTTAAGTTCCTTATAGTTTCTGGATATTAGCCCTTTGTCAGATGGGTAGATTGCAAAAAATTTCTCCCATTCTGTAGGTTGTCTGTTCACTGTGATGATAGTTTCTTTTGCTGTGCAGAAGCTGTTTAGTTTAAGTAGACCCCGTATGTCAATTTTGGCTTTTGTTCCCATTGCTTTTGGTGTTTTAGTCATGAAATCTTTGCCCATGCCTGTGTCCTGAGTGATATTGTCTAGGTTTTCTTCAAGGATCTTTATGGTTTATTAAATAGGGAACCCTTTCCCCATTGCTTGTTTTTGTTGGGTTTGTCAAAGATCAGATTGTTGTAGATGTGTGACGTTATTTCTGAGGTCTCGGTTCTGTTCCATTGGTCTATATATATATCTGCTTTGGTACCAGTACCATCCTGTTTTGTTTACTGGCTTTGTAGTATAGTTTGAAGTCAGGTAGCATGATATCTCCAGCTTTGTTCTTTCTGCTTACGATTGTCTTGGCTGTACGGGCTCTTTTGTAGTTTCATATGAAATTTAAAGTAGTTTTTCTTAAATGGTAATATAAGTTTCAAAACATGCTCCATTTTTCAGCAAATATCATTACATATATTTTGTAATATGTTAGACATTGATTTTCTTTTCCTCTATCCTCTTCAACCTTTATTTAAATTAAAAATGGTTGGATTAAAATATGTCTTTCTTCTATCACAATGTATTTTTTCTTCAGTGACAATTCTTCAAATGACATTTAAAGAATTTTTTCACTTGAAGTTTATCGATTGTTATTGTATGACTCTATATATTGATTTCCTTCACAAAAGTACAGACATATGTAGAGCTTCAGGAATTAGAATAAATCTTCTGGGAATGGTGCTCCTCTTCAGCTGTTAGCTGGGAGCTGTTCATGTTCCCAGAGGTTGTTGGCAATAAAGAAGAATGATGGGCACCTTCCTTCTCCTCCACCCAAGACATTATCCATCCTGGACACAATTCTTATTTGTATCCTAAACAGAGACAATAACAATTTGGATTGGAGCCAAATACACAATTCTGAGTGTCTTCTACCCACAGGAGGTGGAGGATGGAAAGATGCTCAAGCCTCAGGGAAGCTGGGAAGCTTGAGCTGTTTGATAGTTTAGAAAATGAGACAGAAGACCAGAAGAGAGGAACAGGAGCTAGGAGAAAAGACTGATGAGACAGAAAAAGAGTATTTGTGATTAAGGTAAATTGAGAAAGAGAGACAGAGAGGGACAGATGGACAGAGAGAAGAATTAATAGAATTTGAAACAATGAGGACATTGAGAACTTTAAAAAAATCACACATCTGGTTAGTGAAAGGCAGAGTAGGAACATACATTGCTTGACTTCTAGCCCTGGGCTTAAGCCAAAAAGGGAAATAAGAAGAAAAAGACAAGAATAAATACATAAACATCTACAATAAACCTACAGAAAGTGTAATCATTCTTTGTCTCTACATCTGATTTCTGGCAGTGTATCATTGGAATTTTTCCTGCCATCTAACAACATCAACAACAGCAAAATCTTAAGTGGCTCTCACAGTGTGTCAGGCACTATTTTCAGCTCTTTGCACATATTAATTCATTTGGTCTACTCTACAACCCTATAAAGTAGGTGACGTTTTTCTCATTTGATAGGTGAAAAAATTAAGGCCCAGAAAGATTTTTAAAATTTTCTCCAATTCACACACTAGAAATTTACAAACCTGTTATTTGAATCATAGCTGCATAACTCCTGAGGCCAGACCCTTCACTTGTAATTCCTTCTTTTTTATTTATAAAATAATAACTAACTCTATATCCTCCACACCCTTTCACATAGGATCTGTGTTTCAAAGTAATCTGTATTAGCTAATGCAATGTCATTTTTTTTTCTCTTTTTTTCAAAATTCCATTTAACTGTTTGGTAACTTCTCCTGAGCAGAAAATTTCCTCCTTAAGTTTAATGAAAATCCTTTCTCTGCTGACATAAACTGCTCTATGTCTTCAGTAGAAATAAAATCCATGTGGTTAGTATTGTCTTCAATTATTTTTATCTGCCTAAGAGAAAGAGTGCTGTCTTCACTGAGCTAAAAATGTTCCAATCCTCTTTCTTTGCAACTGGTCTGACATTCAGCCTCCTTCCTCAAATAGCCCCTCTACTCTGTTTATTTTACCCACTGTCACTTCAGCTGGCTAATGCTCTTCCAAAGGCTAGTTCCAAAAAGGTATTACAGTCATCCTGGTCTGTTCATCCCGGCAGCAGCATCACTGCACTTTCAGTGACCCCCTCACCTTCCCTGTTGCCTTTGTCTGACTTGCTAATTTCCATCATACCTTGGAAAGTGCATGTACAAGAACTTCATAAAATTCTTGGTAGGTTTTTGTTGTTATCTAGTGGCTTAAAAAATGTCTCTCACTAGTGTCTGTAGATTAGGCAGTCCAGAATTGTGTAAAGGGAAAAATCTTGATAGCATTGCATTTGTAAGCGGGAAAAGTAGGCCAAAAAAATATGAGCTGACAAACAGAAAAAAGAATTTGGAGTAAGGAAAACTGGCAGTGGTAGTCTGGTCCACAGAGGACTAAACAATGGAAATGGATTTGAACAAGATTGTGTTGATTTAGGCGAAAGGAAAGAGAAAACATCATTCACTTGTAATTCTAGTATAAATGTGAGAACAGGTCGGCAGAAGTAGTGGGTGAATCTGTATCACTAGAGATCCTTAGTAGCTTAAATAGACAACTGCTAGTTTCAAATTGCTTAAGGTTCCTCTTTTTCTGGTCAGCGGCCTGGACTAAGTAACATTTGAATTATATTTTCAGTTCTGTAGTTATGTAAATAATTAGACTTTTCTGAAAGCCTTTTAACATGCAAATCTCTGAAGTCCTGAGTTGGAAACAGCCCCAAACAAATACGCTGCCCTCCCCCTACAAAACCTAATTTCTGCCAAAAACAAAAACAAAAAAAAAACACAACTCTATTTCAAGAGTGTCTGAAGTTATAATTCACATACATTTGCATAAAATATGTCACCAACTGTTACAGAACACTTGGCCCATGAATTACTTCCCCCAGTGCCTTAACTTGCTGTTGTTGCACATTGGTGTCCCTGGAACACACTCTGGGCAGGCTCTCTACCCACATGCTTATGTTTGCCCTGAGCCAGCTGCCCTTGTCCTCTTTACACAGTGGGTTGCCCCGGTTTCACGTTTCCTTGAACGTGGTTGAGCTGGTTGAGCTCGAGTTACAGCTGCTGCCTATATTGCAGACTCACCTTGCACTTCCTCTTGTTTGCTTTGCCATCTCCAGGGTATCCTCTCAATACCGACTCTGCCTCCACCAGGTGTGATGTTCTGGCCCTGCTGCATAACTACAGCACATTTTAATGGTGTCTCTTACATCTCAATCCCTTTATATCCTGTGTAATTGTTCTTCCTCTGTGAAATACAGCTTTGGGTGAAAGGGTATTTGGTAGTACTGGAATGAATTGTTCCTGGAGGAGGATGAGATTAGAGGGCAGAAAAATAGTTTTGGGTTAAAACAAAACAAAGAAAACAAAACCAGAGAAAAAAATTAAAGTACTCACAAAATGAAAACACTTATTTCTGGGTATTCTGCCATGTTTTTGGTTTCCCAGGAAAACCAGTTATACAAACCAGAAATCTAGCCTCATCTTTGACCTCTCTGTTTTTTTCTCCATTCATAATTCCTAAACCACATATTAAGAAGCCATCACACAGGAAGAGGTGAGATATTAGCTCTTAGACAGTGTTCACCTCTGTGCTCTCAAGCCCTTGAGGACTAAACGTTTGACAGCACAAATAAAGGACTTGAAATCTAAATACAAGTCTAAACAATTCAGGCATCCAAATATGAATAAAACTCACAATTATAGTATATGAAGATCTATAACACATGTGTGCTACTCATGATATTGTTAATGATATCCTCAGTTGCAGCAAAAATTAGCAGATTTACTTTTTGAAAATGCAAGTCCAATGGTATACCTAAAAGAGTGAAAAATGTTTGGCTCCTTTTACAAATTATAGTTAATGGATTGCTTCACACTCTTAATTAAGTCACCGTCATTTCAAATTACTCTAATCACTGGATTCTTCCATATCAAAATAAAACAGTTTGCAGTAAGCCATTAGAGGGTTATAGAGACTAGGTTTAAAAAAAACAAACAAACAAACAAAAAACTTTAGATTAACAAATACTGAGTTTGTTTCAGCATAAAATGTGAACATGAGGAAAGTGACGAAACCTGAAAGTTTACTTTTTGGTGCAACAATGTTTTGGTCAACTGCAGGTCTAAAAGTTGGAAAGCATCACATTTTAGTGGGGTGGGCTGGTAGACAACATGCATGATTTCATTACAATGCAGTAGATGCTACCACAGAGATGAATATCCAGTGCGACTAGTTGTAGAAAGATGAAAGGATTAATCACATGCTTTCTGTGACCAAGTTCTCTTGATTCTATTGATATGATGCTATTTTAGGCGCACATACTCCCTCATCAGGATTGCTGCTATAATCTACTTACCACTTTCCCAATCTCAGGCATTGCTCCTCTTGTCCGCATTCAAAGCCATTTCCCTCTACTACTGGAGTGATCCTTTATAAATAGTATTACTCCTTTGGATAAAAGATAAAACAAAAATTCTCAAGAATGGCAGGCAAGCGCTTGTATATAAATTGGTCTCTTTATCCAGACTCATTTCTTACCATTTTCTTTCAATAGAAACTTTGTGATCTAAGCAAGTCATTATATTCTGGATAATAATTGTGTTCACATGTCTTGGGGTTCTTTCTAGTGTTACTCTCTCTGGACCTAGTGCCTTCCATTCAATCAATTTCACCCATCATTTAAGACCCATCTGTAAGGTCTCTTTCTCTGTGAAATCATCCCTGCTACCCTCTTCCTGCTCACCCCTAGTTCTCCAGCAGGACCAATGCTGGCTTTGTGTAGACCCTTATTCTTATGCTGAACACATTTTATTATAGTAATTTATCATCCCATCTGATTTATTCACTTGATTCTAAGTCCCCAGGGGAGCATTTACACCTTTTATATACAGAAGAACTACCAGAGTCTGGCCCATGGTAGGAGCTTAATAAATGTTACTGGATCTCACTGCAAGATACTAAGAAGAGGATATTGTTGGTAATGGTCAAACCAAACAAATAGGCAATTTCTTAAAAGAGAATATCAAATAGCCAGTAAATATATAAAAAGAAGCTTGACTTCAGAAAGTAAAGACATGTGAATTAAAATGCAGTATGTTATTTCTTGTTTAGCTGGTTGAAAACATTAAAAAGCACCATCAAGCTGGGCAGGCTGGCTCATTCCTGTAATCTCAGCACTTTGGGAGGCTGAAGTGAGAGAATTGTTTGAGACCAGGAGTTTGAGACCAGCCCAGGCAAAAAGTGAGATAGAAAAAATTTTTTAAAGCTTAGCCAGATGTGGTGGCATACATGTATAGTTCTAGCTATTTGTGAGACTGAGGTAGATTGCTTGAGGCTGGGAGTTGGAGGTTCAGTGAACTATGATTGTGCCACTGCCCTCCAGCCTGGGTAGCAAAGCAAGACCAAATAATAATAATAATAATAATGATAATAATAATAATAATAATGCACAAAAAAGACCATAATATCCAGTTTTGTCTGAAAGATGTGGCAACATATAACACTTATGCTCTTGCGCATCTTTGGATGGAGTGTGTATTATTACAGTTCTTTTGAGAGGCAATTTAACAGTAACTATGAAAATGTAAATGTGTATGTCCTTTAACCCAGTTTCATATCTAGGAACTTTTGTTTTAAACAGAAATACCTAAATGAGCCTCACAAATATATTAGCACTGTTACTCATTGCGTATTGTCTGTAATAGTGAAAACAAGTAAATTGAATCAATCCAAATGTTAATTAACATGGATTTGATCTAAATAAATTATGGTAGAGCTATGTACAGTGACTCACACTATAACATGAGTGAGGTATGCTTTTGTAAACTGGTATGAAAATTTGTTAAAAATACGTTTAGGAAATATAAATAAATGTCAATACCTGCACCTATATGCAAAATAGAATTGTTTATATATTTATGTATAAAAGGGCACATAACCTGGAAAGACCAGGTGTTTCACTGTTTTCAGTGAAGAGGGTAAAGAAAAAAATCTAAATTGTTGCAGGATAAATATTTATAAGTGCGAGAACAGATTATCAAAGGAAGTTGGTGACTCTCCATCTTGAGGGATTACCTATGAGATTTTTGAAATGTCAAACCAATAGTCCATTTCAGAAGATGAGACCCACTGTATAACTTTCCAAGGATTTATATTATCCTAGGTTGAACATTCTGTCTTAAACATAGTATAATGTTCGTATTGTCAGAACAGAATACCACACTAACCTTGCAGAATATATTCTGAACACACGTTGTAAAAGAGAGAATCATAGGATTTAAAGCTTATATAATTCTAAGGATTATTATTATTTTTTTACTTGGGCACGTTTATCAGATTGAATAATTCTCCTGGTAATGAAGTAATGAATGAAGGGGTCCAGCAAGATGCAAGGTCCAGAACCAGGTGTAATGTTTCTCCTCAGCAGAGTGATTTGTGTTACTGTTTTATTTACACTTTTTCCTGTTGTTATCCATCTCTGTTACCATAGAAGAGATATGGCTGAATAGGCCAGTGTTGTGTCTCAAATTGATTTCATAGTAAGGTATATTATCATTCTTTCAATGGCTCCTTTCGCTAATGAAAATCCTAGAAACATCTGAGAAGTTCCAAATGACTGACAACTTTCCTGCTTTACTTCATACACATGTATGTTATCAATAATTACTTAGTAGACTCTTTAATTTGTCTAAATTTGTGCAGGCATAATGGAACCTGACAATGCAATTTTCCATTGCAAATGGATGACTAAGCTGAGCAATTTGCCTCCTTCCCATTCCTTTTGTCCCAATATATTATGCTACACTAGGATGCCTACACTTTGAAAATAGCCCATCTATATTCATTCATCAATGCATATAAATTGATTTACATGCTCATTTTGCAGTTTCCAAATATGCGTTTGTTGCATAAAATTTTTCATATCTAACCCCAAATGCTTATTTTACCCCTTCTTCAAAAACGTAGCTGGTGTGAACCAACTGCACATAAAATCCAGGTGCTTCACAACTGAATTTCTATAGAAAAATGCGAAAAGCATGGAGATGAAAGGCTTAAATCTTGCCATGGGTCGTAACTCCCAGCTCAGATCTTCCCCTTCTGGATCAGCTCTTTGAAATTAATCAGGGCAATATTGGAGTTAAGAGTTTATTCAGACTATCCATGTTAGATGCCAACTCATGATTTATGTGGAAACTAAAGATATTTAGTAGAATAGTACATTGCTGGGTTCTAATTTTTGCCTTTCCACCAAATAGCTATGCTTTGGTTTCATTGACTCTACAACTCAGATTTTGGTTTCATTTACTGTATGTCTCAGATTTTTCCAGTTGAAGAAAAAATTGCCTAAAACTAAAACAAAAATGTGATTTGTCCTAGTGAATAACCTTAATATTATCATAAAATTAAAAGCAGTCTATAAACAAATAGAAGTATATAAGTTTTATGAAAACATTCCAACAAAATGTTTGTGGCTATATAATTTATAAATTATAAATTTGTATTTGTATATATTTTCAAAGAGTTAAAATGTTTTAAGTTAGGAAATTGTTATATTGATGCTTTTAGTATCTTTGAGTATATTTTATACACAACTAAAATTATATATTATAATAAAAATTAATGAATACATTTCAAGATGCCCTGTATAGATAGTAATGGGCAAGAGGGGAAAGGAATTTATATATACTGATTGTATGCCATGCACTGCAGTGATAAACTTCTTTATTATTATCTCACTTAATTCTCAAAAACACAAACCAAATTTAATTATTTTCATTTTGTATTTAGGAAAACTAGTTCCTGGAAGTTTCTAAATAGCAAGGAAAAAATTTGAACCCAGGCTTTATTTGTCTCTACACGTCATACTTTCCCATCTGCCTTCACCATCCCCTCTCGCAGCTTCAGAATAGCTCAGGCAGGCAGGTTCTATGGAGTCATATATACAAAGGATCAAAAGTAAACCCCCTCTTTTTAGATAGTATAATAGCATTTGAGCTACTCTCTGACTATCATCTTTGTTTGATTTGAGCACTGCTTGGTTTTAATTGATTTGACTTTTGTATTTTTCTTTATAACTGATCTCTTTTATTATGTGTGAATGTATTTCCCAACCACATGATACATTGCCAGCAACAACCAAAGAGCAACCTCTAGATACAGTTTCCAGATATTTTGTAGGAAGACTGTAGGCAAATCTCAGCATACAAAACAGGTTTATTGTTTTCTACTATTTCTTTATTTTATTATTTGTGTGCTTCTGGTTTATTTTCCTTCTACTCTGTGCAAGATTAATTTTTCTTTCCACTGTTATTTCCTTTCTTAGGATTTTATCACTTTATGACTTTTCATCATATTTTGGCTTATTTTTGATAATAAAATATTCAAACAGTATACCTAAGATGAAGACTTTTGAAATGAAGGGAATATTCCTGATAATTCTTTGCTGTTGTCTACGGACTGTTACTCTATGTATTTGTCCACATTTTAGCTAAATATCTTTGGTGATAATATTTTATCTCAGGATTTACTCACTTTAAGAAATAAACATTCATGTAAAAGTACATCCCATAAAAATGTTTATTTAACCAGTCTGAGTCTTTTGTCCTTTATCAGAAATTATCCAATCAATGATTTCTCAAATCTGCTTCATTTAAAACTAGAAAAATAATATATAAAACACACACATACAAAAGGTGAAAGTACATTTTGATGTGTATAATGGTTATATACTTATTATGTGCAATTTTCGTAAACCCCTAACACTTCCAGGTAACTTATGTTAACATTGTTTTCATAAGTAACTCATAAGGAAAGTATGTAAATAGTTTGCATATTGTATCACTAAAATGCTGTAAGTAATTCAGAAATTGTCATAAGGCACACATATTTTTAACCCTCTTAGATTTCAGGAGTTCCAAGTAAGTATTGTATCACTTTTTCTTTGGACAATAATTTTTTTGAATACCTTTTCTGTATTTCAGAAATATTTCAGAAAATGCTTATTAATCTTCTGATAATTATCTGAAAAATATGTCCAATTGCATATTGAAACAAAGTAATCTGTTACAAAATGGAATTTTGAAATAAAAAGAGACGGAGAGTTATAGCTCGTTATAGTATCTGAAGTTGTAATTGATGCACTAGAGAAAAATGTTTAAGATTTATGAATGTTAAGTAATATGTAGAGTCATTGAGCTTAGGCACTAGGGTTATGTTTGTCATCAGATAGACACGTCACTGCTCTATTGATGTTCATAGTTTATAGACATTTAGAAGGTCAGCCACAATACAGAGTAATCAACAGTAATGACAGGGCACAAGCAACTCAGATTTGGGAGGTAGAGGAGGCTTCCTAGAGGATAAGACAGCTAAGGTGAAACTTGAATATGAATAGTAGTTAGAACTAAGGGAGAATAGGGAGAAGAGGGTAGAGCATGCAAAAAGGCACTTACTCATTTGAAGAACTAAGAATAGCTTAGAATTTGTAGTGCACAGAGGCAAGATGGTGACAAGTGGTTAAATGCAGGCTGGAAACTAAGCTTTGTAAACCCTGTAACTATATTAAGGGGCAAGGAACTTACCTTTTGAGTATGTGGTGTAGTTAGAAAAATAGAGAGTAACACAAGATTATTATAAGACTATAGTTGCTAAAATGGTAGGTCTTAGATGGAAAGAAAATCGGAAATAAATAGCTGTGGACCCACATAAGACAATGACAAAGGCTCTTATAAGAAATGTCAATGACTGGCAATAGATTTATACGTGTTTTGAAGATTGCTAGCTTCTATCATACTGAGAAATCCAAGAAAAAATGTAGATTTGTCTCTTTTTACAGCTTTTGACCTAAAGTCTGTTTTGTCTGGTATAAGTATGACTGCCCCTGCTTGCTTTTGGTTTTTATTTGCCTGAAATATCTTTTGTCTTCTCTTCACTTTCAGGCTATGTGCGTATTTACAGATAAGATGAGTTTCTTGTAGGCAGCATATATTTGGGTCTTTTTTGTTTTAATCCACTCAGCCAGTCTGTATCTTTTCAAGGGGGAATTACATCCATTTAGATTTAAGGTTACTACTGAAAGGTGGAGATTTATTCCTGTCATTTTACTGAATGTTTTATGGTTATTTTGTATTTCCTTTGTTCTTTACTTCCTCTCTTATGATTTATTTTGCAGTTGGGGATTCTCTATAGTGATAAGATTTTATTCATTTTTCTTTCTCCTTTGTGTATCGACTCTACCAGTGAGTTTTATAGTTCTGCATGTTTTCATGTTGGTAGTTACTGTCTTTTCACTTCCATATGTGAGACTTTCTTAAACATTTCTCGCAAGCCATTCTTGTGGTGATGAATCCCCTTATTTCTTGCTTGTCTGTTAAATATTTTATTTATTTATTTATTTATTTTCATTTTTGAAGGATAGCTTTTCTGTGTGTAATACTGAATGTTCCCAGCACAAAGAAATGATAAGGTTTGAACTGATGGATATGCTGATTACATTGAGCTCATCATTGTACATAATACATATCTAAACATCAGTATATAGCTCATAAGTATTTACAATTATTATATGTCAATTCAAAATTAGATTAAAAATGTGTAGATATTTTTCTTGGGAAGTAAGAGTAGGCATAGAACTGAGTAATCAGGGTAAAGGCAAACTAATTGTCAACTTGGAATAAAGAAGATGAGGAATAAAAGAGGGAGCGGTACCAGAGAAACATCCAGAGAAAGATGTAGGTTATAGATCCAGTTAAAAGAGTAATCAGAGGAAATCAAGAGTTGTAGAAACAAAAAAATCACAATAAATATTTGACTACTTTTAAAAATAACTAGATACAGGTATGTAACTATATGTAGTAGATAAGTATGTAGATATAGGCATGCATATTTTAGTGACTTTCCAGTATGTTCCATCTTACAGGGTAGGGTTCATTCATTAAGTTTTACTATAGTCTAAAATTAATATTTCTTAGGACTTTTTTCGTTGCTTTGATCTATTTCAGGGCTTACTGAGCACACTTTTCTTTCTATTTCAAACTTACCAGTAATCTTAGTACAAGGAAATGCTCCTCTAGATGGAGAAGTGGTCTCCCAGTAATGGACATTCACCTCCTTGAAAAATAATACATTTGCATAACATTTATAGGTGATGGGGATATACCAGAGTCATACCCCCAAGTCCCTTTTGAGCAAATGTTTGTTTGTTTGTTTATTTATTTATTTTTGAGATGGAGTCTCACCATGTCACCCAGGCTGGACTGCAGTGGCACGATCTCAGCTCACTGCATCCTCTGCCTCCTGGGTTCAAGTGATTCTCCTGTCTCAGCCTCCCACAAATGTTTATTTATAAAACTGTGTACTTTATAGTAACTTTCATAAAGCCTAGTTTTCTAAAATGTCATAACTTTTAAATTGTTCAAATTTTTCTGTGTAATAAAATTTCAACTAGGTTGATGACTTATCCAAACAAAATGCTGTCGAAAGGGAGAAATAAGGGAATGAGAAGTAACCAAAAACAGAAATGGCACTTAGTGAAAGCAAATACTTTATGTATTGGCTGCTATAACTATTTTAGGCTCTGCATATTTTATTTTCTCACCCAGAATCTGTTTATCCAGGTTGCCCTTTGTCATGAATTTAAAATTTTATTCATGGCAAGTGTGTGAGCAGTAGTTTGCCTAGTGTCTGTCCAGCATCTGTGAAAGGGTTGACTAGTCCCCAAACTTGGAGTTGTTACTTCAACTCTGGAAATGGAATATGGCTCAGTGTCTGAAGTTTTTTTTTTTTTTTTTTTTTTTTTTAACCACACCAATAAACAAACACACCAACAAACAGAAGTGAGGATACATCCAGTATAAGAGTCAGGCTTTGGGAGGAAGGGATTGCTAACATTGGTTTTCTGCAGGTCTAGGAAAAAGAAGCCTTAATGTGCTAAAAGATGGCAGTTGAAATGGGAGTAAACAAAGATAATATAGCAATGGCAAACTTTATTCACAAGCTGAAATTTCAGAGTAGTGGTGATTCATTTATGTAGCTTACTTTCTTGTTTGGTAACAGTTTAAAATGCAATTAGTCAACTTTTCCTTCCTCCCCCTCTCCTTTGCTTCCTTCTTTGTCCTTCCCTGTGATAGAAATATGTTACTATTTTGTCTACAAGCAGGACATATTGTCACATGTGGCAGGAGTCAGAGGCAAATAAGCTATATATATGCAGTGCATCTAGTTTATCTGATTATCTTTTGCTCAGTCTGCCTTTTTTAAGTTAGAATTTCTTTCATGTCTTACATAGTTACTCCAAATTCTGTGTGGAAGTAGACTACAACTAAATAAATCAAATTTTAAGATAGGGTATTTTGATGATTAAATGTGATATTATTTTTTGGAAAGGAGTTTTCAATAAAAGGTTTAATAGTCACCATAATTTATCTCTAGTCATTTCTTCTCATCCTAGAATATTTAGTAATCAGAATCATATGTGAAAATGACACGAAACAATGCTCTCAATGTTGTTTATGCCTTATGTTCATTTATAATATGCTACAGGTTAAATAAGTGAATGTATTTCAGTTGGAAATCTCACATTACTTTAGTGGTACCCTAACTGGTCCACTGGTTGATACCAATAATTTTACTTTGATAAATCGTTATTATTTAGGATTCCGTAGTTCCTCCAAGACTCTCCATGCTTACTTATTTTTGCTACCTTGTGAGGGCTGCATAGAAGATGCTCAAATGAGTAGCGTTTTAGGATACTCCTGCATAGTAATAAGTAAAGTATTTCCTCCTATTTCTCCTCCTTTTTCTTCTGAAGATCATTAAATTCAGCAGTTCTTTCAGTTGGAAGAGTCTGTCTATAAATGCTTGAACATAGAATTAATTTGTCATTAGCTCAGGAAGAATTTATGAAGAAATGAAATTATCTTTGAAAATGTTTAAATTACTTAATCCATAGAATTTTAGAGGTAGAAGAAATGTTGAAGAGTATCTACTACAGTCACTCCTTATTAGAAATGAACAGAGGAAGAAAAAATTTGAAAAGTCACCCTATTAGTTTCATAGCCAGAAAAGAACAGCCACCATACAATTTCCATCATTCTATTTTAAGTAGTAAAGAAAATAACACTTCAAAATTGTGTTCTGTCATCTTACATGTATGATGTAATATTTCTGATGATGTGTTTCCTTTTGTTTTCTTTCGGTTACATTTATAGATAATTTTTTCCCTTGCCTGTCCTGACTGGGGAACTTCCTTCCTAGGTACACAGAAGAGACTTTAAGACTCATAACTAAGCTCTTTATATGCACTGGAAAATAAATGTATGTTTCTTATGGAAAGTCATTTTAACAAATTCATTATTATATGAATCTGTGTTTTGGAACACAGAAGCAATGGTACACTATAGCGAATAAATCAAAACTCTCACAATATGGAATAAGATTCTATTTTCTAGGAAAGCATGTCATTTGATGAAGAGAGCACTTTCCTAGAAACAACATTTTATTAGTACTTCTCATTGTGTCATAAAGTAGTTTTCAGTGTATTGTGTCAGACAGCACTTAGAAAATATCTTTATAGGAGAGGAAAAATATATTTTCCTCACCCATTCTGGGTTCATGGTTTAAGTTCCTATAACAAAAAAGCTGATAAACAAGAGAAAAGCATACAAAGGTATTTCATATAAGTTTTACCTGACATGGAGACTTTTGTAACAAGTGAAGACCCGAAAAAATAGTTAAACCTGTGTGTTTTGTGCTAGATTTGATGAGGAGTGGACAGTTGTTCAAAAGTATGAACAGACAGGTTTGGTATGATTTAATTGTAATAAATTAGGGAAACTTATCAAGGTGTTTGTTTAGATTCTTCCCTGTGACCCTTCTTCAGAGGTAAGGATATTCCTTTCCTCCCAGTATAGGCAGGGTATCTTTCACCTGAGCATCTCATGATCTGCTTCAGGAGAAGGTCAGAAAATCTTTCCTGTGTTTTATGACATGCTTCAGGAGTGAAAGGCACAAGAGGGTGAGAGTGACCTTCCTGCTTCTATAGTTTTCAGCATGCCAAACTGTCATATTTTGGAGATATTATATCCTCAACCCCTTCATCAAATCTAAAATTTTATTTTTCCTACCAAGAATGCAATGAGACAGTTGCTGATATTTTTTTTAAAAGTGTGAATGGTGGGAATTTTATTTTTTATAATGTTTACTGTGCCTACATTTTAATAAAATGAAGTTCAGATGCTCTGAGAGTATTATTTTAAAAGATGGAAAATGTATGCTTAATTGATCTCCCTTTAGGGGAGCTCAGTAAAACTGGTGTAGGAGATCAAAGCCTAAGTGATTCATTCATTATAATTTTAATAAATGTGTGGATCTGTTTTTTTTTTTACTTTAAGTACAGTATAGTGCGATAATGAAATTAACTTTGCAGATAAAAGACTTGCAGATGCACTTTTATCAAATTGCTGTTTTGGAAAGGCACCAACAAAATGATGTTCTGAGTATGATTTTTTTTGCTCTGGCTTGCATTTGAACTCTTGCTCATTAAAGTTCTAGAAGTACAATTGCCTTTTCTAGGAAAATGACTTGTCCTCCCCCCACAAGCCCCTCCAATGAATCTACCATTGTACATATGTGGTTGGAACCATATGGAGGCAGTAAACTTGATTTGAGCTTTACTCTGTTTACTACACAAAGCATTCATTCAGCCCTGAAGATATGCTAAAACAAAACGCAAAATCTATTCATTCACCAAATAGAGAAGGCATTCTAATTCTCTTTAGCCTTCACCACACTTTCCTATGTTCTTTTGTTGGAAGTTCTTACATCCTTACAAGTCTCAACTCCAGGGCTTTATGCCCTACTTTCAAATTATAATTTGTTCCTGGTCTCACAAGGGTCAGAAACCAGGCATGTGTCTGACATGGAAGCGAAAAGTGGAGGAGTAGTTAAGTAGTGTTCACTCTATATTTTCTGTGTCATTTCTCATATTTTATAAATGATCTTTGTGTATAGGTTTTAATTTTTATTGAAAATTAACAAAGCAGATTATTAATTATAAAAAATTTACAGAATTAAGGTACATTGTTTCCCAAAATATTTCATTTGTAATAATAAAATTAAAGAAGTTGAGAAATTAAAAAAAAATCAAAACATCTGTCTCTGTTATTTCTACTTCTTCACTTTTTAAATCCTCCACTAGTCATCTAGTCCTCAATCATGACCCCGGTTTCCTAAATTATTTTATCTCTTTCCAAAAATTATTTCATTATTTTTACCTTTGTTTGGTAATAGTAATAATATTAGCAATTTTATATAAGAATCAAGTGAAATAATTCATTATTTCAAAAAATGTGTTCTTGGATTTTGCTACATGGTTAGTACTGTTATAGCTGCTGAGGATAGAGCCTTGTAAAGTAGAAGCCCTGCTTTTGTGGTATGTTCAGGTGGGAAGGCAGATAATAAAGAAATCTATAGGGGTATTATGTATAATATAATTGATGTTCAGAAAATGGCAAGCTCTATAAAGAAAATTTAAGCAAGATAAGGACATGCAGAATGGGTAAGGGCCGTTACTATTTCAGTGAGGGTGAACACATGCAGTCTTCTGAGAAGCTGACATTTGAGCAAACACAACAAAGAAACTTGCAGTTCTGAGCAAGAATACTCCTTGTGAGTGAAATAGACCTGAAGTGGAGGTGTGCTTGTAAACTCCAGTGGGAGCCTGGAGTAGTTGAACACACTGAGCAAAGCAGAGATTGAGAGATAGGTGGGCATGGTAATTCAGTCATCATAGAGAGAATAGCTTACAGATGCACAAGAGAGGCAGTAGAGGAACCTTTGTATGACCAGATGTGATGATGGGCTAGGGTGACAGTGGAGGAAATGGGAACACTGATTAATGTTAGCATATACTTTGGATGCAAAGCTGACAGGATTTAATGACGGTTTTACTGTAGAGTGGAAATGGAAGAAAAGGGTCAGAGATGACTCCAAAATGTTTGACCTGTGTGACTGGGTGGCTGTAGAGGTTATTCCCTGAAAAGAGGAACTATGGAGGAGCACCTGAAATTGTGCTTGTCACATAGAAGATGTGCAAGAAGTGTTGCTCCTTTTCCCTTTTACTCCTCCCTAGTCTTTCAGCCGCATATAGACACCTTCATTCCTGATTATTTGCCTTTCTAAACTAAGCTGGGAGAAGGGAATGGCCGTACCTGTTAAGCATACTGTGGAATGTCCACCTTGTGCAGTACCTAACAGGAACTTAGGAAATATTTATTGAATAAATAAATGGATAAGTGAGAGTCACTACAGTGGGCCAAAAAACGATAAAATAACATGGATTAATGAATTATCTAGCTAAAGTGGTATCTGTCTTTCTTCGTCAACTATTGGGTACCATGTTAACAAATTGCATAGATGATTAATACTAGTTATGGATAGGCATGCTGAAGAAATGCTTAATCTTCTTCAGGTAAAAGCACTTGGAAGTATACTATGTTATAAAAACTAAGCCAGTCTTTAACAAGATATGAAGTATCTTGGTTTTAGTTTTAATTTTACACAAAGACCTTGCTATAATTGGCAGTTCAAACACATTTTTGTATCCACTTGTTGAATACTTAATGTATTTCAACAACTGTGTCTAACATTGGGCTAACTGAATCTCATTCATCCATTTCTATATTAATTTTTAAAATTGTTTATCAAGTTTATACTCTACTATATGTGCAAAACAAGAATTTGAAAGGATTCACATTATTGTGGTGGGTGTATGTACTGTACCAAAATTTATAAAATACTTTGAAATATCAATAATTTACTGACAAGAGATTAAAATGTTTCTGTCATCAATACCATTTTACTGTAGATTTATATTTTTATCCTAACATTAATAGTTTTTTTTAATGGAACACTTACATATGTGTCATATTCTAGACACTCTACATGCATACCTTCATGAAATCATATGCTTAATAGGATTTCTGTATGTTGTGTCCAGCCAGAGTTCCTTTTTGAAAACCTAATAGAATCAGAAAAGATAAGGGATGAGTGTGATCCGTTATCTTTGAAATATTAAAACGATATGATTTGCAAATATACAAATGCAAATAATTTTGGCACTTCCATTAATGTAAAAGGCAGTTTGAATGTGAAAGACTTTCCTTGGGTGCTACACAAGAAATGGCTTCTGTATTTCAATATCCTATATGCAGTGATATTCTGCTTAGTATAGAAGGTTTTAATTGTGGACACAGTTGCAAAATATGTGATATTACTATATTCTGTATGCGTGTGTTTTGGTGAGTAATTTTTTTTAACATACCAGTATTGTCTCTGATAAACGTATTGAAGTTTTGGATTTGTATAGGTGAGTTAAAATGTCAGTACTGTATTGTAGTTAGTGACTGGGATTGGAAGATATGAAGTAACACAAAACTTGTCAGAAAACCTGGAAAGACTCTGGTGTAAACAGCCATTGGTATGTCGTCACCTGGCTACTGTTGACGTTGACCCTATTTCTATTTCCCAGACTAAATTTGGCTTCTCTGGAGAGTACATTTCCTCTGGTCCTCTCTTTTTATTTCTTCTTATCTAAAAATTCAGAACTCATCATGGCACTTCAGAATATAAATACCTACCAGTGTGTAATCAATCCACATTATATTTAAGGAAGTGTGTTTATTATGTGTTGGCCTTCAGAAGCATTGCTCAAATTTTTCCAAATTAAATTGTCTAAATGAAAATGTGGCTGATGTGATGGCTCACTCTTATAATCCCAGCATTTTGGGAAGTGGAGGCAGGAGGATTGCTAAAGGCCCAGAGTTCCAGACCAGCTGGGCAACATAGCAAAAACCATCTCCAGAGAATTTTGTTTTTTAAATTACCTGGGTGTAGTAGTGTGCACCTGTAGTCATAGCTAATCAGGAAACTGAGGCAGGAGGATGGCTTGAGCCCAGGAATATGAGATTATCATGCTCTATGATCATGCCACTGTGCTCCAGCATGGGGGACAGAGTGAGAGCCTGTCTATAAAATAAATAAAAATAAAATAAAATAAAATGTTTTCCCTTCAAATATTTAAAACTTGGAGCTATTTCCTTTGGAAAATTTTGGTCAAAAATTTTTAAAAACCTGCATATTTAAAGAAATTGTGTTTAATTTCTATGCAGAGTATCTTTTTTTGTTTGTTTGTTTTCAAATATGGTCTTCCTCTGTTGCCCAGACTGGAGTGTAATGACAGCTGGGACTACAGGTGCATACCACCACACTTGGCTAATTTTTCTATTTTTTCTGGAGATGGGGTTTTGCTGTGTTGCCCAGGCTGGTCTCAAACTCCTGGGCTCAAGTGGAGCAATGCTTCTGAAAGCCAACACATAACAAACACACTTCTTTAAATATAATGTGGATTGATTACACACTGGTAGCCCCCAGCTCAGCCTCCCAAAGTGCTGGGATTACAGGCATGAGCCACTGTGCCTGGACCCAAACTTAATCATCAATTCCAGTGCCTCCTTGCAGTTTTTTGATCTCCAGGATCCATTGAAAAAAAAAAGGAAAAATTGTCATTGACTCATTTTTCTCCTTACGTGAAACCTATGGCATCAAATAATAACAAAGAGGAATTCCACCACTGTGTGAGCCCACTTGTGTGGGCTGTGGAATGATTACTTCCCCCTCACGAGTTTGATGAAACCTAGGCCTTGTGAAGAATCCTAATATAAAGGGAACTGGTGAAAGATGGTTTTTAACTTTCCATCTTCTGTAATAGTAGAAGATGATATAGAAGGAGGTTAGAGTGGCTGTTGATTGAGTCCTAGCTCAGCCAATTTTCTAGTTTTCTGCATTTGAATAAGTCTAACCTACTTATCTCCCCCATTTATGTGATAAGGAGGTTGCCCTGGAGGAAGTCTAAGCTTTTCTTCTTGTAACTGTAGAATCCTGAAGCTATTGACTTGGTGAAGGGCAGAAGCCAGGTACATGCAGATCTGGGATGTCAACTCAAGATTTCTGGGTTTCATTCCAGGGCTCCTTTCTATTATCACTGCTGTCTTTGACACTAATTAAATATGTGAGAAATAAATATGTAGTTCTATGGAAATATAAATACATACATATAAAAGTTAAACTGGTTTAAACTGGCCTTGTGCTTACTCTAAATGATAAAGCTTATTTGACAAGGGAAGTTAAACCCATCGTTTCTTACCTTACCCCAGCACCAGTTTCTATCTGAGCTATTCCTGGAAGCAGATATGAGATGATAATCTCATTCAAGTGAATATACTTTAAGCACAATACATACATGCTTGTGGCATTGTGCCTTAACAATATGGATTAAAATAATTACCACCTCCCTTCTCACTTCCCAAACCCAGCAAACTGCCCATTTAACATCTTTTGAGATATTCTGAGATTGATTTATTTACTGTCTTAATTTTAGTCATGGAAGCTCAGTATTTTCCAGCACATCTCCTCGCAGAACATGTTCACTATTCATTATCACAGTCATATATATTCCACACAGGCAAGACTTTTCTCCTCTATAGTATCCTCATATACCAACATTTGGACTTTGAAAATGGTAACCTATATAAATACTTAGCCACTAAAATCATCTGAACTTTTTACAAAGCTAAAAGTTGTTACCTTTAAGATCCCTCCCTGCCCTGAGAGAGTACACCAGAAAGACAGCTGGAGATTAAAGCATGCAGGGATTTAAAGCAGTGGAGGCCTTTGCTTAGTGACACAAGAATTATTGCTGTGAATCTCTGAGCTGCCTTGTTCCATATGAAGCCAAGACTTGTCTGCAGTTGCATTTATCTTTGAAAGATAAACTACTAGATGGAATACTATTTTATTTAAAGTTCATTGATACCTTCCAAGATTGTCCCATCTTCAAATACAGTACCCTGAGGTCTAGGACTCTCGAAGCAATTTTTTTGTTTGTTTGTTTTGACAGAGTGTTGCTCTGTCTCCCAGACTGGAATACAGTGGCACACTCTTGGCTCACTGCAACCTCTGCCTCCCAGGTTCGTGCAATTTTCCTTCCTCAGGCTCCACAGTAGTTGGGACTACAGGTGTGCACCACCACACCTAGATAATTTTTTGTATTTGTAGTGGAGATGTATTTGTATTGTTTTGTCCTGTTGGGCAGGCTGGTCTCAAACTCCTGAACTGGGTGATCTGCCCACCTCTGCCTCACAAAGTGCTGGGTTTACAGGCATGAGCCACCGCATTTGACCCTCTGAGCTCCTGTCTCTTCTTTGCCACTAATTTGTGGTTTGACCTTGGGTCGTCCGAACTACTCTCTGTGTCTCAGTGTCCTCATCTGGAGAACTATAAGGTGTAACTTAATGACCTCTAATATCCTTTTCAGCTTGGCAGTTCATTATTTCTCAGTTTAGGCCCCTTCTCAACCCCTAAAGCAATGCAGTTCTCTCTCAAATTAATAATAAGCAACATATTGGTTGATAATTTAGGCCTCAGTGTAAATACATTAATATGTATTTCTTTTCTAAAATGATCTTTTATATTCAGTGTTATTACCCTACATTTCTCTTACACTGAGAACAGACACTTTAAGCTTCAGTGATTTTAATATTTAAAACTGAAAATCATGTTGAGAATGAATTTTGAAGAAAATAATTTTTTAAAAAAAACTGTAATTGCATCACAGTTTGTGTTTACTAAGTAAGGTTCAGGTTATTTTGTATCCTGTGCCTACTGTACCTTTCAGGAAGTTAATTTTGCAGTTGTTGTTCCTATATATAATTTAAAATCGTATTTTGAATTTATGCTTTTTAAAAGCTCAGATATGTGTATTACATGTGTAATTTATATTATCTAGAACTTTAGTAATTATCTGTTAATATTTATAGAACATTTTCTGGATGCATTACACAGAACTAATGCATTCTTTGCTAGTGAACTGAATTTAAATTAGAAATTCTCCTTATAGAAGAGGAAGTTTAAAAATCAATTCTCTGAATATGATGAGGTTTTCTGTAGGCTAGATATAAGCCTAGATTCTTGGCATACATATTCTGTTCTGCCTCTCTGGTTATGTTGTTCTCTTGTGAAAAGAAAAGTCTTGATAATATAGGGAATTCTGCAAACCCGAATGCTTTTGACTAGGTGATTAAGTATAATTGGAAAACTTGAGGATAAGTTATTTCCCTATTTAAGTCTATATTTTTTCTTTTAATAAGTGTATTCCTTGAAAAATGCAAGGTGAAATATAATGGAAATTTAGCCTTGATGGAGGTTATTAAATTTAGAGAGAGAGAGAGAGAGAGAGAGAGAGAGAGAGAGAGAGAGAGTGTGTGTGTGTGTGTGTGTGTGATTGTTTATTAATGAAACTTAGTACTTAATTGTACAGACTCTTAAGACCAGACCACCTGGGATCAACTCTACAAGAGTGATTGGATTATTTAAATTCTCTAAGGCTCAGTATTCGCTCCCTATCTTGAAAGAATGTGGTGAATGATAAATATGGAAGATTTAGAACCATGTCTGACACAGAGAACATGGTAAACAAAATCTAAAATCTTAGGTTTTTTTGGTGTGTATTTTGGGAATGGAAGCGAGTGTTCTGGAAAGATGAATTAGAATAGTTAATACAGGAAAATAGAAAGTAGTTGAAGGTTAAAATACATGCCGGTTAAAGAACATACATTTGCAAAGTGCTCGGGGTTCCCCTTTTTAGCACAGTCATCAGCCTTTCCTCTTACCAAGGAATAGTTTGGATAAAGAACAGAGAAAGGATGTTCCCCATATAATTTTTGTAGTGAAGAATCCTTTGTAAATAGTGTGTGGAGAAGCTTTCTGTGGATAGCAAGATGGTCTGCTATATGGATTATATTTATTATATGGAATCTAAAATTTTACTAGAATTCCACTTACAAGGCATTTTACCAGAAACGAAAAATATTTTAGCATGAGCTGTTGATGTCCTGGCAACTTTTAAAGTGGGGCTGACAAAGAATTTGGATGATATTCTGAGAATTAAAAAGAAACATAGCAAGTTGGAGAATTATACCCTAATTAATTGAATAAAGGTAGATTGCAGCCAAGTTTCAGGCAGTGACTAAAGAAGGGAAAGGGTGAATGGCTGAGTTAATAGAAACATAAAATAAAATTATCTAAGAATCAAAGGGAACCTAGAACAGAAGATAAATTAAAAAGTACTATAATTTTCAGTTCATGAAAATTCTTTGGGGCAGTATGGCGCACTGAGACGAGCCCTAGGTTAACTATATAAATGTGCATACAGTATAAATTACTTCAGCTTCCATTCTCATTTAGTAAAGTGAAAGACTTAGATTATCCTGTATTAATGGTATCTTCCAATATAAATATTCAGTGATTGCTTTCTCTCATAGACAATATATAATTGTTTTCTCCTATAACAATCATGTACCTTTCTCTCATGTAATAGAACTTATTCCTAATACATGTATGCGTCAAATAATTCCCTGTTGATATCTTTTTTTATTCTACTCTTTGTATGTCCTTGTATTTAAATTTCTTGCATATGTTATTTCACAAGTCACTGGAGATGGCTTAGTTCATCTCTTTTGGTGATTAAAAAAATTTAGTCATTCTGCAAATTTATGCACTTGGTAAAATCTGCTTTATATTGCTGTACCTATAGACTTGTCAGTAACTTCCAAAGATATAATTGCATTGAACATCGTATGTTTTATTGACCCATCAGTCTCTACCAAAAACGCATCCTTTTTATTATTGTCTGCATAACCTATTCTCTCCCCATGTATCACTAAAGAAACATGAATCGTTTCCAGGCCATGTGAAAAAAAGAGTGACAGTGAGAAAACAAACGGAGTTGCTCCTAGATGAGTACACCAAACACAAAAGGAATTCGAGAGGCAAAGTATATTGAATTTCTTTCTCATTAAACCAGCTTCCTGATTTTCATTATACCTTCTTAATCCTCAAGAGGCCCTCCCTGGTTTCTTTCAGGTCCTGCCAACAGCTTATTCTCATAATAGGTAGTGTTCTGTCTACAAAGAACTGTGCTTTTTATAAGCACTAAACCTATTTTGGAGCCCTCAAATTCACTGATCTAGCAGCTGATAATTTCTATTATATGCCTACTGTGTGCTAATGATGAAGGTGTTAGCCTTTCAAATTTCTGTCTTGCTTAATTAAATAAAAGGTTTGAGGGTAGAATATTTACATTCAGATATTTTCTGCTGTTTGCTACCTGTATGACCTTGGACAAGGTTATTTAACTTCTATAATCCTCAGTTTGTCTTCTATAAAATGTGGCTAATACTCGTATTTTACTAGTTAAAGAAATAAAAGAGACCACATGCAAATTTTGCACTAAATAAACTCATATTATTGCTAGTTGTGTTAGCTAGTTAGAACTGACTAGCTTTTGGAGGAGACCTTTATGAATAGAAGACCACCAGGTTTCTTCTTCTCTCTCTCTTTCTGTCTCAACTTATTTCGTGGCAGATTGGATGGTAACTGGGTGGCTTCTGAAGTTTTATCTTATCCCCTCTCGGATTGAGTCTTAGGCTTTTAGACCCAAAGATTCACATGTACACATTCTTGATCCAGACCTTTCTTTTAGAGCTCTGTGATAAACATAGATAAAATGCTTAGAAAATAATGGTGGAAATTCCAGAGCAGTTGCCACATGGGGAAGCATTTCTAATGGAATCCTTTATTGAAACTGAAGTTATGAGAATGGAGTTAACAATAAAAAGCTTGTATTGCATCGTTGCCTTTTAATAGCTTGTATTGTAAAAGCTGTTTTTTATCTCAGAAGAATGTGATCCTTGAATCACATTCCCAAGATATTAGATAATCTGTTTTCTGGAAATTTAGTACATGATGTCAAACTGTTTTCTGGTTCTATTTTCCACATTTTTATCCTTCAAGTGCAAAGACCTCATTGACAAGTGCAAAGTATGCGTACAATGAGGATAGATGGGTGAATGACAACTATAGAGACTAGTCAAAGCACTAGTATAGGAGTGAAAATATTTGGAAAGGCAACCTGAGCTGTTGAGCGTTTATTCAGAAGCTATTGCAGTAGGACTCTAGTTGAGTAGATTGTCAGGATTATATATTAGAAAGCTGGCTTGCTTCTTGTTAAAAACCAGCTCTCCATCATCACAAGCATCCGTTTTGATGAGGTACTACCGCAGCTAGACCTTTCTTTTCCACCTTAGGTATAATTTATTTAGGAGGTCACCTTTGCAGAAAAATGGGGGGAGGGAAGACCACAAAGAATATCACATCCACCTTATTTTTTAAAAATGTGGATATTTTCGGTGTGTCTTATTTGATTATAACATTCAGTAGATGTGTGAGCTAAGAAATGCTTTCTCCATTTCAAAACAGACAAATGAAACACAAAAAAGCTTAACAGCTTATTCAGTACTACAAGTTACCTGCCATTTTTTTGAGGGGAAAAGCTAAGTCTGTCTCATTTGCTACTATATTCCTAGTTCCTAGCATGGCACACAGAGCAGATGCTGAAGGAGTTATTTGCTGTATGAATGAATGAATGAATACATTAAAGAAAGAGTAAATAAACAAATGAATAGTGTCAGATCCAGAACATAGACCCAAGTCTATTGGATGCCTCCAAAGTGCTTGTTTTCCTTTTATTCTTTGCTCTGTCTGTTGTTACTTATCCCACAGAGGAAGGCTAAGATTTGAGAAATGGTGAGGTCTCCACCTGGGGAAGCTTTTTTAGTACAGCACTATGATACTATGACACTTCAGCACCTTGGCCACCATGTGAGCCATGAATCTGGGAAACAGCTGGTGGGAGAAAGGGAAACTCAGCAAGACATTGTCTTGTTGAGTTGGGAGAGCAAAAATCACACTCCTGTTTAATAGGACTCAAGGATGAATATAGGCCCAAATCCAAACTGGAAAAGTTTTAAGAATGGAGAGAAGAGAGAAGAGAAACTAAAGTTTATGTCTACACCTGATGACAGAACCAAAAACTGTGTCACTAAGGTTCTACTCTGTACTCTTCAGAGCAACACATTTATGGGTTTCTTCCCTAGAGAATAAGATATGTGGCAAAGAAATTTAAAAGAGCATTTGAACTGTTAACTATGCATAGTCTTCTTTTTTGGAAAGTGTATCAGAAAAGTGTAATGAGCTAAAAGCTTTGAAATCCATATGACCATAATTTTCATTGACATTTATAAAGGTAAAATAATGTGAAGTAGTAATTTAAANGAGAGAAGAGAAACTAAAGTTTATGTCTACACCTGATGACAGAACCAAAAACTGTGTCACTAAGGTTCTACTCTGTACTCTTCAGAGCAACACATTTATGGGTTTCTTCCCTAGAGAATAAGATATGTGGCAAAGAAATTTAAAAGAGCATTTGAACTGTTAACTATGCATAGTCTTCTTTTTTGGAAAGTGTATCAGAAAAGTGTAATGAGCTAAAAGCTTTGAAATCCATATGACCATAATTTTTCATTGACATTTATAAAGGTAAAAATAATGTGAAGTAGTAATTTAAATAAGTTTTTACCTTCTTAAAATAATTTTTTAGCATTGTACTTCAAAGGTGCGTTTGAGAAATAAAAGGAAATCTCAAGAGGTAGAAGAAAATATTTGAAGATTTATATTGAATAATACATTTGTATCCTAAATGCATAAACACCCTTACAACTCAATAATAAGAAGATAAAGAACACAATGTAAAAATGATCAAAATATTTTAGCAGACAGTTCCCTACAGAAGGTATTTGGAAGGCAAAAGATGCTCAACATCATTAGTCATTAGTAAACATAAATTAAAGTCAATGAGCTACCACAACACCTTTTTTAGAATGCCTAATTTTTTTAAAAAAATGACAATATCAAGTACTGGCAAATATGTAGAGCAAGCAACTAAAACTCTCATGCATCACTGTTGGGAATGAGAAATGATAAAGTTGTTTTGGGAAAACCATTTGACAGTTTCTGATAAAGTCTAACATTCTACCAAGCAATGCTACTCCTACGTATTAGCAAAGACATGTGGAAACATAAGTCCCCTTCTCTGCATTCACACCAGAAATCAAAACCTGTACTTAATGTTTAGAGTGTTTTTATTTACAATTGCTATATTTTAGAAACCACCCAAATTCCCATCAGTTGCCTAATGGATAGATGGACTGGGGTATATCCATGCAATTTATGTATTCAACAGTAAAAACAAAATACGAATACAGGCAACAACATGGATGAATCTCACATGCTTTTCGCTAAGGGAAAGAAGCCAACTCAGAAGTCTACATGCTATATCATTCTATTATTATGATATTCTGGAAAACACAAAACTATAGGGACAGAAAACAATTGCTGGTTGCTAAATACCTGGGGTGTTAGGGTAAGGGTGAGCAGAGTTGGAAATTATTTTTACCTTGATTGTATTGGTGGTTACCTGACTATGTTTGTCAGGATTCATATAACTACCCACTTATAAGGGTAATTTTTTGCTCTATGTAAATTATATCTCATAAATAACTTTAGCAATTGTATTCTCAAATATTGAATGTAGTCATAGTAATGAGATGAACACATGTATTTCATTCTTATGTAAGAACAAAATCTGCTTATTTTACTGTCAGTAAATTCTTGGAGACATTAAAACAAAACCTTCATAAATTTCAAAATATTCTGCTACTACATTGTTTATTTCTCACTGATTATCCCTCCAATTGGGATAAATTGGCCAATTTGTAGTATCTAAAATAGTGAATCAAAGAAAAGAAGAATGTCTCTCAGGACCCAAGTTCCTGGATTTAAAAAAAAAAAAAGAAAAATAGGGGAAAATATGGGGGGAAAGGTGGGAAAGGCAGAAAATAAATAAATTGAAGGACAAGGAGGACAGAAGGTGTCATAAAGCAGAGGTAAAGGCAGGAGTCCCTGATCTCACTTGATCCCCCAACAACATAGTAGAGTAGATACTGTTGTTACTCCTATTTTGCAGAAAGGAAAACTGAAGTTTTAGGCAGGGTGCATAATTTAGGCACCCTCATACAGCTAATAAACTGGGGAAAAACTGTTTGAAGCTTAGGTACAGCAGCTGCTAATGCCTGTGTTCTTTGCATGGAGCATTAGGGTAAAATACTCTGCTATGTCAACGAGTTATCACAGTTGTTTTATCTCAGTTGTTTTATCTCAGTTATCTTAAAGAATTATATCTCAGTACAAGGCATGGTTGCATTGATTTAGATACCATAAGGGTAATAAGAATTTAAACAGGAGAGGGGATTTAGAGCTGTTAACCTCTTCCTTGTTTGGTCTAGGGCTAGTCCACCTTGACAGTAATTTCCAGATGGATCATCTCCTTGGTGAGAACCTTTTGACAGCGATCTCGTTTGATTTTCCAAACAAAATTGGCATTCTTATTTGTCCAAACAAAACTGTCTAGTTTGTCATAGTAGTAAAAGCCATGAAGCCATACTGTTCACTTAATCACAAGTCCCTTTTTGGGGAAAAAATAAATGTAAATGGTTTGCATCAAAAGTCTGTATTATTTCAAGGTGAGTACTTTACCAGATGAGTTAATAAATGGTGACTAAGACCATAAAAAGAGAGTGATCTGGTTTATGCAACAGGAATAGTCACTGATTTTGCAGGCTAAACTGCAAGGAGCACAAACAATACTTATGTGGTAAATTAGGCCTGACTTATTTTTGTCAGCTGAATATTGGAGTTATCACGGACCCTTATGGAAGAATCTGTATCTTATTAAAGCACTGTTGCATCAGAACTATCCCAGTTCCCTGAATAGACCTGAGTAGCGTGTGAACATTTCAGTAGCAGCTATCTGGATTTAGACTTATGGATTTTCTGAATTGAATAGAATGTAGTGAACTTGGCCTGAAAATTAATCCATTTTGTTTTTTCCCAAAGATACTTGCTGAGGATCATTGGAATAATGTCCAAAAAAGTAATTCTGTGTTTTGTAGTGTTCCTTCTCTGCAGCTGCCACCAACTGGACAGGGACCAACTGGGGTTAATGGTCTCTGGTGTGAATAGCTCTACTTAGCTATCCATTAATCTCCAAAGGAATGTCCAGATTCCAAGTTATTATTGATTCATAGATAAACTCTTTCAACCTAACAGGCAGTATATGTTCCAAAATAACACAGAACATATGCATCCTTTATGAGAAGCTGCCTTAAGTGTATTCATACAAAGTGAATGTAGAGTGGGAGGGTATTATACTTCAGTGATCATGAAGACCTGATTTGAGGCCTTTTTCTTGGTAAGATTCTTACTTCCTAAATAAACCTTAGATATTCACAGATGTAATAACCCATTTATTATTTTGTTCTAAGTTTGTAACAGGATCTTCTGGGAGCATTAATTGTTCAAAATATGTCACCACAAATTCCAATTCTAGAATGTGGGAAAAAGAGCATACATTTCCCAAGTCATATGTTAACCTGACCTGACTCCATGTAATAGCAGAGTGAATATTTCGAAGAAGAAAACGAGAACCATGACTTCAACATCATCCAGATTTGTGGGGTGCAATCTTTATTTTATTGTTAATACTTTTAAATTTTATATTGAATTATTGTACTAACTTAAATAGAAAATCTTTAAAATTGGATAGTAACTTGTTTATTTACTAATAGTCAACATATGAAGAACTATTAAAACCTCATATTAAGACAAATAAAGTGAATGTTAAGAGTGACAGTGAAAAAAAAGACAATTTTATTTTTTAAAAGTTTTCTTCTCTTGTTTAATCTCTGTGACTGAATGCTTTAGTTGTGGAAGTCACATAAGTGCATTTTTATTGTAAAAGATTAATAGCATATAGAAATGTATTGTGAAATGGAAAAGAGCCTTCCATTCCTACTGCTTTCTCATTATCCTCTACAAAGTAAAGCACTATTAAGATTTCAGGGTGCTTTTTTTCAATTTTACTTTCTGTACATTTGTGCATATATACATATATCTAGGTCAATTGCATTTGTTTTAAACAAATAGAATTATATAATAAGCATTTTTTTCTGTGGGTTGCTTTTTTCCATTTTTATGTTTCGGAAATCATAGCACTATCTCGATTTTTTGGGAAAAAATCTGAATATTGGCAATTATATTTATAAAAAAGCTTATATGCTAGTAAGAAGTTTAAAAAAAGACCTAGATATTCTTACAGATATGTAGTTTGCATAAGAGCAGAATGGATATATGAGTGGAAGGAGAAATGGAAAATATAAATGAAAAACTATTCTTAAAATTTATTATTTTTCTCACTATGTTAATGTTTAGTATTCACAATGTAACAACACATTAAATATTCATTATTCTCAGAAAATATCTGCACCATATTTTCTAGCATAGAACATGATGTATTTACTGATTACTTGTTGGTAAATATTTAGGTTGTTTCAGTGTTTTTACTGTAAAAAATAATGTTGCAGTGGACATTCTGTATATGTTTGTCCATATTTAACTCACACATGGATACATTTATTCATCTGTGAATATTTTTTATTTATAATAATGAAATTCCCAAGAGTAAACTACTGCCAATTTACTTTAGAAGAGACTCTCCTAATTTACATTTGCATTACCAGTATATAAAGCGTCTGTTTTAATTCTCCTCACCACGACTTAATATTATCATGTTTTGCTTGCCCCAATCTCATGGAGAGGGAAGTATGTTGCTGTTTTAATTTCCATTATGGAAATTAAAGTTAACTCTATATTAAGTTAGCTCTATATTAACTCTATTAATATAGAGTTACTGGGGAGCTGGGAAGTCATTAAATATATTTATTGGTCACTTTTGCTCTTTTCTCTGTATTTTCTCTCTAGTGTTTTCTGTTTATATCCTTGCTCATTTTTTCTTTGAGAGTTTTATAATCTTTTATATGATCTAGCTATTGACATTTTGTAAGTCATATATGGGACAAATATATTTATCAGCCATTATATAGACTGTTTAAACATTTTTGTCTTTCCTCTTGAAGTTTTGTTTTCATTTCATTTTTTAAATATGGATAAATATATCAATCTTTTCCTTTATGTCTGTGGACTGTATTTCTTGCTTGGCACAGCCTCCAATATCTCAAATCTCCTATATTTTCAATTAGCATTTTTGATTTGTTTATCTTTTTATTTGACTGTTTCTCATTCTCCATTATCTTCTTCCTTGGATCAGTTTTTCCTTATTATTTTAGCACATTTCAGTTAATTGTTTCAGAGTGGTTTCATTGATATTAATATTTCTGAATTATTGTAGATCTTAAAACATTGTATTTTTCATTCTGCTTGATGTTGGATTGCTTGAGTAAAACTTTCTAGATTCAAAATTATCTGCTTGAAGCCATCTCTCCATACTCTTCTGTTAGCCCATCTTGAGGATAAGCCTGATGCCGGTATGGTTTTTCTTCTAATATAGGTAATTTTTAATCCCCTCTCTCAATAAGTTTTTTGGATTTTCATCAGAAAGTTTCAAAATTGTTTCACTCTTTGAAGTATTTTGTTAATTCTTCCAACTGTTCTAAAATTTTACTGAGCTATCTAAATCTGAGCCCTAAGTTATCAGCATTTGATAAATCTCTAAACGAAATATGTGCCATCAGTTTGGAGAATTTTATTTTGTCTTATTTATTTTGTTATTTATTTACTTTGTCTGCTCTACCTGAAAATTCAATTGAATGAATTTGACAATTTCCTGAACTGACCTCCACGTTTCTTAAATTTTTCTCCATTCACACTTTTTATCTCCTCAGTCTTTTATTGCTTCCAGTGAGTAATTCTCAGCTTTATCTTCCAGTTTACTCATTTGAGTTATAACTCTATCTAGTCTATTAATATAGTGTTTTCATTTAAAAAGTCATTAAATTATTTTCCAATATCTCCAGTTTTTTTTTTCTCTTTTCAATGAGAGGACGTCGTATTTGATTTCTTTAAATTTATACTTATGATTATTTTCTATATTTATTTTTAAATCTTCTGCTTCTTCTTTTTTTTTTTTTTTATTTTTTTTTTAAATTTTTTTTTTTTTTTTTTTTTTTTTTTTTTTTGAGACGGAGTCTTGCTCTGTCGCCCAGGCTGGAGTGCAGTGGCCGGATCTCAGCTCACTGCAAGCTCCACCTCCCGGGTTTACGTCAGTTTCCTGCCTCAGCCTCCCGAGTAGCTGGGACTTCAGGCGCCCGCCACCTCTCCCGGCTAGTTTTTTTGTATTTTTTTTAGTAGAGACGGGGTTTCACCGTGTTAGCCAGGATGGTCTCCATCTCCTGACCTCGTGATCCACCCGTCTCAGCCTCCCAAAGTGCTGGGATTACAGGCTTGAGCCACCGCGCCCGGCCATCTTCTGCTTTTTCCAGTGTAAATTCTTCTTTTAGTTGAAATTGGCGTAGCTCTTCTAA
Source organism: Rhinopithecus bieti (assembly GCF_001698545.2). NCBI lineage: Eukaryota > Metazoa > Chordata > Mammalia > Primates > Cercopithecidae > Rhinopithecus > Rhinopithecus bieti. The sequence continues at coordinate 1,956,086 of NW_016807406.1, read as the reverse complement.
AGTGGTGATCCTTTTAAATGCACAGTAATCATTAGTTTTTTGCTTAACCTTGTTTGAGAATACCTATCATGGATGTTGATGATATTTATTATTATACTACCAAACCTACAGCATTTTTGTCCCTGTGAATTTTAGTCTGTGGTAATCTGTGGATTTACTTCACACAGTTTTTTTTTCCTGTATGTTTTTAAGAATGCCCTCAAAATTTGTCATTTGTTTTCTAGCACTCTTCTGGATCTTTTAAAAGTGTATTTTCTGTCCTTTCATGGAATTTGAGCAGAAAGGAAAACTGACAAATGTTGAATCTGCAATTTTGGTCCAATCTCCCAGTAACTATTTGGTGAAATTTAACTCACAGTGTTATGTAACTGAAAGAGTTCTAGATCTGTAAAGTATTTGCAGATACAATTTTTTTTTAAAGATCTAAATAAAATTTGGGGTAAATACAGACTAATTACTCTTTAAGTGGTTTCTCTGTTCACATTCCCTTTGTCACTGAGTTGATTAAAGAAGCCTCTTTCCGCATAACTACATTTTGGCTACAAAAGGGCACAACTCTGGTGCCTTTATCCATATTAAAGATACAGGCCAATATACTTTTCACTTTTATTTATTTATTTTAATTTTCANTTTTATTTATTTTGAGACAGAGTCTCGCTGTCTCCCAGGCTGGAGTGCAGTGGCGCGATTTCGGCTCACTGCAAGCTCCGCCTCCCGGATTCACGCCATTCTCCTGTCTCAGCCTCCAGAGTAGCTGGGACTACAGGCGCCCGCTACCTCGCCCGGCTAATTTTTTTGTATTTTTGGTAGAGACGGGGTTTCACCGTGTTAGCCAGGATAGTCTTGATCTCCTGACCTCGTGATCCACCCACCTCGGCCTCCCAAAGTGCTGGGATTGCGGGCGTGAGCCACTGCGCCCGTCCACTTTTCACTTTTAATATAGACTGTTTGGTTCAGATTTGGTGAAAAGGAAAACACATTTTAAGTATTTTGGAAATATTAATCCCTTTCTATCCCAGTTATAGCCTTCAGCCTATCTGACTCAGGAAGAAAAGTCAAAATTGTTTCTTTGTATAGTTCCCTTCTCTGAAAATCTAATACTCTGTATATAGTAAGCACATGTATTAGGCAAAGGGTATGTACTGTAAAATGGAGATTGGCAAACTTTTTCAGCAGTGGGTCACATAAATATTTTAGGCTTTGCTGACCTCACACACTCTTTGTTATATCTTCTTCTTTTGTTTTATTTATTAAAAGAAAACCCTTTTTTTTTTTTTATTCTTAGCTAGAGAGTCATACAAAACAGGACTGGGCGGGCTAATATAGAGGATACTCTTCTGTGTTTCCAGCAAGCTTCTCTGCATTAGGGATCTTACCAGATTTCTCTATTAGTCAACCAACCTTGATAGTAGGACCTTTGGATGTGGTAAAGACTAAGACAATTATTCAATAAAACTTTACCTAAGCATGAGCAATAACAGTGATATATTTTTCTGTATACTTATCATTGAATTCAAACATTGTATGTTTTTCAAATGTCTTAAGAAAGTTATATTATAAAACCTTTATTTATTTCCGCCTGTCAGCAGTCTGTACATACTAATTATCTTTGCCCATTTTATAATGTAAATTATTTATTATTAATTCTAGTTTTTAAAATAAATATTCTGATTTTCTTTATAGTTTTATTTTCATTCCTAATCTTCAGAGTTGTCATTTTGGAAATAATTTCTTTAAAAAATGCTTTGAGGTTGAACATGGTAGCTCATGGCTGTAATCCCAGCAATTTGGGAGGCTGAGGTGGGTGGATCACCTGAGGTCAGGAGTTTGAGATCAGCCTGGCCAACATGGTGAAACCCCATCTGTACTGAAAAAAAAAAAAAAAAAAAATTAGCCAGGTGTGTCGGTGAGCGCCTGTACTCCCAGCTACTTGGGAGGCTGAGAAGGGAGGATTGCTTGAACCCAGGAGGTGGAGGTTGCAGGGAGTCAAGGTCGTGCTACTGCACTCCAGCCTGGGCAACCGAGTAAGACTCCGTCTCAAAAAAATAGATTAATTAAAAAATAAAAATAAAAAATGCTTCGAATGTTTGTTCTAGCTCTTTGCCAACAAATATTTGTTAGTAACTAATGTCTATCCACTGTACTATGTACAGAGTTTTATATAGAAGAGATATATTCATTGCCTTTAATATACTTCCTAGTAAGTATCTTGAAGAAGGTGAAAGTCACTATAAAATTTGTTTACATGGACAAGATCCATCCTGGCACATTAGGGGATGTAATGCATTTCATTAACATGAACAGTTTTTTTATTTTATATTTTCTTTTTTTACATTTGCTTTTTACAAAAATTTTCACTATTATATCTATATAAGAAAAGATCCCTAATATATGTATGAAGGCAAATAAATGTGAAGCCTTTCCCTGGAAGGGTGTGTTTGCAAATAGTTACTGATGATTTGTTAATTGTCCTGTTTGAAGAGATCCCTCATAGGGGAAAAAATTAGGAATAGCGATGTTGTTTTATAGTAAGAAAAGACTAAGGCAGGTACCACTGGGTGGGGACTTAATGTAACTACTTTTTAACAAGTACCTAAAGAAAATGTTGATTTTGGTGTCCCTTGAAATAGGGATGAAACAGTCTCTCTTTCAGCCTGGAGCTGGAAAAGTATCTCGTAGTGGCCTTAGAAAAAGAAATAAATTGATTTGTCTATCGAGGAAAAAGTGATAAGGATTCCTCATACCCCTAAAGGCAAAGAGTATCTTTCCATCCTCTCTGATTTGGGAGGTAAACTTAGAGATATACAATTAAGAGCATTTAATTAGATTTAATTAAATGGCAAAAGTGGAAGCCGAAATATTTGTACTATATCTAGACTTTGCGAAATGCTGAACTCTTTTTTTTTTTTTTTTTTTTTTTTTTTTTTTTTTTTTGGACGTAGTCTCGCTCTGCCGGCCCAGGCTGCGAGTGCCTGCTGGCCGCGCATCTCAGCCTCACTGCAAGCTCACCTCCCGCGGTTCACGCCACTTCTCCTGCTCAGGGCTCCCGAGTAGGCTGGACTACAGGCCCGCCCCACCACCTCGGCCCGGGCTAATTTTTTTGGTTATTTTTTAGTAGATTACGGGCGTTTCACCGTGTTAGCCAGGGATGGTCTCATCTCCTGACCTCGCTGATCCGGCCCGTCTGGCCTCCAAAGTGCTGGAGATTACAGGCTTGAGCCACCGCGCCCGGCCGGAAATGTGAACTTCTAATGTAACAAATTTAGAGTAAATTTTGATTGGTAAAGATGGCTTTAGTAATTTGGTGAATTAATATAAATATATAAGGAAAACTCCTTGACCAACAGATTTTTAAGTAGAAATAATGAATAAATGAATAAATAAATGAACAAATTGGGAAGGGTACAAGTGGTTCATGACTCTCAGGCAGCTTCAGGAATTTGTCAGGTGTGTGAACTATTTAAAAACAGTTATTAGATGGAATGGAAAGGAAATAATACATTTATGAGTTTGGATCATTTTATTAAGTTTATGGTTTAAAATTAGATAATATCAGTGCACATTAAAATGGTCAAATAGACATGAAAACTACTGAGGCATTGTTTTTATATTTTTATATTTTCAACATCTTTGTAGTCAACAGCAAGCTTTGTAAGGTGAAATATGAAAGGAAAAACTTAGGTGCTCTGCCAAATGGTGCCTTAATGATAACTTTGGGTTAAAATGCTTCTAGTTGTATCTGAAAGATGAAGTTCATGTAAACTTTAATCATTGTTCATTACTCCCTATCGATGAAAAACCATCTATATGTAATATGCTCTGTTAGTGTTAATGGTATTACAGGGCTTTTTTGATGTCTGGTTAGCATCATCCCTTAGACAGGCCATATTCAGAGCAGATATTCAGTGGACATTCTGTTGTGAAGTCGAAATTAACTATTGATGAAGTTAAAAAACAAAATAGTGTCAATGCCTGACTTGATTCTTTAAGACAGGCTTTTCATTAATAAAACTAAGAATAAAAGAATTGCCTAAAATAATTTATATCAGGTGCTAAATAGTGTTGATTTGTTCTTCAGAAAGTCTTACAATGGAATCACTATAAAGTAATGTTTTTAGCTAATCATTGTTAGGAAACATACCCGAACTGTCAAGGTGGAAATTGGCAGGCTAAATTTTAAGATAAATCTGTAAGCTTTTTCTCCATAGCTAAGTTTGTTATTTCAAGTTTTATATAGCTTATTCTTTCATCTGTGATGAAATTGGAGTTGACTCTATAAACTATTAAGATAAATGACGGAAGCTCAGATGCTCTTTGGGATATCAGGATAAAAATAGTCTTCATGAATTATTTTCAGAGCTCCTCTTTCCCTCTCTTTTTTAAGATATCTGGGTTTATTCCTATTAATACCATTGAACCATTGTTAAAAATTTTTGATCAATTTTCTGTGTAGATTACACAAGCACGCACACACACACACACATTCTTTATTCAAACAATTATTAGGCTCTGTGCTTACAAAAGTGCCTGTCACTGGGAGAAAATCCATACTCAGCTGCGGAATCCCTTTGTTGGTGGTTATCATTTCATTTTCTAATTTCTGAGCCAAAAGCTGTCAAAAATATTGTAATGGAAAGGATTTTCTTTTAGCAGACTGTTCTTTTGGTTAAAAACTTTCGAATAAACAGCTCATTATTAATAGATGTATGACAAAAGTAGAAACCATAATAGAAAAAAAAATAACAGGTAATAAAATGGCTGAAGAGACAATCTTGCAAGTGGTGCGATGATCTTGGCTTACTACAACCTCTGCCTTCTGGGTCAAGTGACTCTCCTGCCTCAGCCTCCTGAGTAGTCGGGATTACAGGTGCCTGCCACCACACCTGGCTAATTTTTGTTATTTTTTTGTAGAAAAGGAGTTTCACCATGTTGGCCAGGCTGGTCTCAAACTCTTGGCCTCAAGTGATCCACCCACCTCAGCCTCCCTAAGTACTGAGATTATGATTGTGAGCCACTGCACCCATACAGGTATGTTTCTTATAATATTGGGAACGAAGCATTTTATTTCAGAATCAATTTTTATCTTTCTGGTATTTCCTGCCTCTAAAGAAGGACTTGGACCTTACATTATAGGTGATCACAGAAGAGATATCTGTAATTACTTTTTAAAATGTAATGTGGTGCTGCATACATGTATTTTAATGCCACAGTAGGTCTCTGTGTCTAGAAGAACTAGCAAGTGTTTAGGGCAATTTGTTAATCTGCACAGCAGGGTATACTGAGATTTATTATAAAGATTATTTTACCATAGATAATCTTTCTGGAAGCAAACCTAGGGAACAAATGTGAAGAAAATATGGCCTCAGTTAAATACATTTATAACAGAAGGCAGGAAAACTCTCTGGAATGGTAGGTTTAATAAATATCACTTTATCATATAGCAACTTTAGTTTTCAATAGTGTTGTGGCATTTTAACAAATTACATTAGCATCTATGGATATTTTTGATTGAAGAGATAAAATGCATTATTGTGTGCATGTATTTACTCACCTTTTCTAAATTTGCTTCATAATAGAAATTAGCTTAATTCAATGATTAACATCTTACAATGATGGTTATTACCTTTATAAACTATCACTACTATTCCTAATTAATTAATATTTGTCACTTAACAGATGAAAATCAGAGAAAAAAAGTTCTACAGATTATATTAGTTGGTTATTTTATTTTCTAATTTCTAAATCAAAAGCTTTGAAAATATCGTAATGCAATGGCTTTTCTTTTAGCAGGCTGTTCTTTTGGTTAAAAACTTCTGAATGAACAGCTCATTATTAATATATATGACAAAAGTAGAAACCATTAATATATTAATTACTGCAAAAGTAATTGCGGTTTTTGGCATTACTTTCTTCAGGCACATGTAGTGGGGTGCACCTGTAGTCCCAGCAACTCAAGAGGTTGAGGCAGAGAATTGCTTGAACCCAGGAGGTGGAGGTTGCAGTGAGCCAAGAAAAAGCAGAACTTAGACAGCAACATTTCAAAATTTTAAAGGGACATCTCCTGATGTAAAGAAATTTAGCTCTAGTAAAACCATTCCAACCATAGCAAAACTAAGAGAATAATATGCAAATCTAGGTTAAACAAGGTTTGTGGTTTATTTATATTGTTGACTACCTCCTATTTTTCCTGCTAGTCGTAGCAATTTCATCATATTATTTATAGAAAACAAATGGGATATTACTCCAAATAGTTGGCTTCTAATCATGGGACAACTTTTGTTAACATTAGAACAAACAGATGTTTGAAACCATTATGTGTGCTTCAGCTCTCTTTCAGGAAAATAAGATATTAAAAGTTGACAGTGAAGAAACTTAGGGAAATAAAAATGAACATATTGAATGGTGTTTGTTGTTTACTGAGTAGCCTCTGATGTTATACGTAGAATCCTTTTCTTCTGAGAAGGTGCAGTGTGTTTAGTGAGAATCCATGGGGTTTTACAGGTTGACCAAGGTTCATTGCCAGATTTAACTGAGACAAGAGAAAGCCCTGCATGATCTGGTACATGATTTTGTGCATAGTAGGCATATCCTTTTTAAAAATTCAGGTGAACTTTTATAAATTCTGTCCGTCTATGAAATAATTTATAATTGAAAATATTAATTATATCCTCCATTGTTATGATAAGGGAATCAAAATTAAAATAATTATTACTCTTATATTTGCACATCTGGCTTCTTGTCCTGGTTTCAGGTTCTGAATAACTGACTAGTATCCCAAGATGGAAATACCTGAAAACTGGCAAGTTTCCAAGGTATTTGTTAAACAAGGAGGAAACTGTGCTGAGAATAGGGGTGGAATTGCTGTCATATTGTCCATGGGTGAGGAAGTTCTCCCTTCCAGCTGATGTAAATATTGCATCTATTTATCTCAACTGGAGAATGAGCTGTGTAGTCTTCTCATATCAGAGAGGAAATCGCTTACTTTTTGTAATTAAATTACATATGATGACCATAAAAGTTATGTGTTTTAGCTATATCAAGGTTTTAAATATTCTCAGTTGTGAGTAACTTAATGTCAGACATAAATACTCATTAACTGCTTGTTAAATCAAATTTAGAAAATCCTAGAGGAGAGTTGGGACATACGAGTTATGCTGAAATTATTTTTCCTTTGTAATTCTGTGTAGTTTATGCAAGAAAAATGAATGGAAAATTACAGCATCCTATAAAGTTTATATTTAGAAACAATTATTTTTTTTCTTTATCAGAACATTTGTTGAGTACATTATCTCACACAGAGTGTTACTTATAGTCCCACAAGTTCACACATATTAAGGAAGCATCCAAGGATGAAAGTCATTTAACCATTATGCATGTTTTCTTGTTATCATAATTCATGGGGAAAAGCCCAAAGAAGTATGAAGTGATTTGACTCAAAATCTGAATATCAAATAGACATGCTCCTTTAAGTGATATTTTAAAAACCCACATTTGTTACTTTGTTCATCCATCCAATCCTTAGTGCAACAATTTTTTATTGATACCCTGCATTAGCCAAGCATTGTATGCAAAACACTAAGAAAGTTGCACACATAGTAATCAGATATTTATTCCAACTTTTTTTTTTACAGTATCAGAAGTTGCAAGGAAAGGGATTAGATGTCTGGTAAGAGATTTTTAACTGAATTATGGTGTGGTCATTGAAAATATATTGTGCAGCCGTTAACAATATTGATGCAGATTATGCAAATACATATTGTTGACCTGAAAATATATTTGTTGTTATTATGAATTGAATAGAGCATACTATGGAAAAGTATAATTCCATTTAAAAACAAATCTATAATATATATATATTATATATATATATATGTATAATATCCATATTCAGGGTATGGTCTCTAGAAGAATATGTACCAAAGTTTTAATAGCATTTTCCTCTGGGCAGTGGACTTACAGGTAATGTCATTTTCTTATCTGTTTCTTTTTCCTATTTTGTTTACAATATATCTTTTGGAACAGTTAAAGAATACTTAAAATGTATAGATTACTGTAGTACCAGAAGGGCAATATTTTGGCCACTGATGGCCAACTTTTTTTTTCTTTTTTTTTTTTTTTTTTTTTTTTTGAGACGGAGGCTCGCTCTGTTGCCCAGGCTGGAGTGCAGTGGAGCAATCTCGGCTCACTGTAAGCTCCGCCTCCCGGGTTTACACCATTCTCCTGCCTCAGCCTCCCGAGTAGCTGGGACTACAGGCGCCCGCCATCTCGCCCGACTAGTTTTTTGTATTTTTTAGTAGAGACGGGGTTTCACCGTGTAGGCCAGGATGGTCTCGATCTCCTGACCTCGTGATCTACCCGTCTCGGCCTCCCAAAGTGCTGGGATTACAGGGTTGAGCCACCGCGCCCGGCCAGATGGCCAACTTTTAGTTGAGAAAATAGCCTGGTGACTTTAGTAAAGCCATCACCATGCTGCAATAGTCAGAATAATCCTAAGAGGAAAAGGTGTATAGCTGTTCCTTTCTTAGATGTTTTACTTCTTGTTTCAGATTGCTATCACATTAACCCTTTAAAAAAAATAGATGCAATGCCCTATTTTAGTGATTTTAACATTTTTTGAAAGAGGCAGTATGTGCTTTGCATGCTTATTTATGGTATGACTTTTTTTTTTTTTTTTTAAAGAAAACATTTATGAAGTGATGTGAGTTAAGGAAGCATTATAAATGCATACTGCTTTTGGTTTTCAGAAAGATAAGAGGATTGAAGTGACTTAGATAAATTCCATAGTCTGACTTAGATTCTAGAAAATAGGTCAAAATAGGGTAGGAGTGTGTTCAATGTGGTGGACCCACTTATATTACTTTCAACTGTGTAACGTTTTGTTAAATAGAGAAATTATTCTGCAATAACTGTTTCTCTTATTTCATTTAAACTTGTAGTGTTTCCTGAATAAGAGTTTAAATAATTTTATACTTCTTCTTACTGAGGCATATGTGGTCTTGGTATATGTAGTTGTGTTTTTTAAAACCAACTTAAATGATTCATTAAAAGTATATATAATGCAAAATTCTACCAGTCATATATAAAATTATGTATATAATATGTATCATGTATGAAATATGCTCATATTGAAATGTGACTGAATAAAATGAGATTTTCTTTCCCTATGAAATATTGAGCAAAATTATTATCTCTGATCCCCAAATATGATTATAATTGCATTTGTAAAATAAATCAAAATTATATAATAAATGTGCTCTAAATTTTCTCTTTCCTTTTCTTTTTATATGTGGTATTTTAAATGGTAATGAACTATCGTATAATAATTAGCAGACCAAGAGGTATTGAGCTTCACAAATTACTATGTATGTCATTTTAACTAAAGATTTTTCTCCCCCTCTATAATTCTATTATGCTGTTTGGTTAAGTAAGAAGTGCTAATTCTGAGAACATTAAGCTATGCCTTGAAAATTTCAACTGATCTGTTGAACAATAAAATTTAGCATAAAAAGGCATGTTTGACCTTTGATTAGCGTTGTTTTCAATTTCTGAAGGAGGTAATGGAATCATGAATTCTTTTGGCTATATCTTAATATGAATCCCAGGCATGCATAACAAAGTCTGCTTGCTGAGGACATTTGGAATGTTATTTAATTGATTACTTTTTTTGGTATGCTGAATTTTCATCTTACTGAAATGTATGCAAGGTTACATTTCCCGAGTACTTCCTTCTTCTGTTTGTGATATGCTCAATTTTCGTCTCACTGAAATGTACACATGGCTACAGTTGCCGAGTACTTCTGTCTTCTAACATTACAGAGATGGTGTATTCAGTTTTCCTTTGCAAGTATAGACATTAACTACTTGGTCCCCTAATATTAAATTTACATTAAATAGCATGGAAATTATCTACATTTCATGCGTTTAAGTTGTGTGCCTTTTCAAATAAAAAAGGGATAACATTTGGGGTGGTGGAAGGATAACATTCTCCTCAAAACGTAAGTGAAGAAAAACTGTTCATGACACAGCAATTAAAGAAGATATAAGGAAACTGTCAAGATAACACAGCATTAATTTGTCATTCATTTTCAAGGGAAAAAAATTTCAATTAAATGGCTTCCAAAATATATTAAAATTAGAATTCTTTTAGAGTTTTAGGAAATACAAGAAATAATCCCCACTTAGTTGCAGAGGCAGAATTGTTCCTTTGTGCACCTGTTGAGTTTCTAAGAAAGAAAAAATAATAACATAAAATAATTGATTGCAAAGTAAGTTAATAGAGTGTCTTAAAGGGAATGGAGAGGGCTTTGAAAGCAGTACAAGTCCTCATCAGAAAATAGGGACTGTACAGGGCACACAGGCATTATTGGGAGCAGCCCCAAAGGACAGACATACGTAGTTCTCTAGTCACAGGGACACTGGGACAAAATTTAAAATATATATATAAACAGAATTGTGCCACAGTGTCCCTAAGCCATTGCTTAATAAGGCTGGCCTTCTCCTTGCCTTCCTAACAGTGAGCAATCTTAGAGAAGAGAGCATGATTTCTTCTTCCCCTAACATTGATGTATGTCCCTCGACAGCCCTTGAGTTAGCCCTTCCCATGTAATCTGCACACTAGTACCAAAGGTATGAGGTACTTTGATTGACTGGTATGAAACCTCAGGCCTGTGAAAGGTTAGGACCACATAATTTGCATTCCCATATGAATTCAGGGAATCCTGAAGGGTCAATTCCAAAAAAGAAAGGACACAGAGGAAGCAAAGAAATTGCAGATGTCCACAAAGTTAGATAGGACTCATGTTAGCAGAAAATAGGGTTAAATATATTTCAAGAGTAGAATATAAAATGAGACCCAAAGACAGAGGTGACCATGACATAGTTAGGGGACTTAGAGTTTCCTAGTAAAGAGCAGAGAATAGTAGGAAATAATAGAATCACAGCTAATTTGTTGGAAGACATTTGGTGCTAGTTTGCATTTTGCCTTGCAGGGAATAGAAAAGTATGGAAAGAGATTTGTATGTGTGTATGTATGCAGTGATTCCATTTAAGTCACTGTTTTTCAAATGGAAGCTTCCTTTAGATTAGCAGTTCTCAAATTTTTTGGACTCTTGATCCCTTTAAGTTCTTAAATATTATTGAAAAAACCTAAGAGTATTTATATTGTTGTGTTTATTAATATTTACTGTATTAGAAATTAAAGTTGAGAAAATTATTTAAAGAAAAGAATATATAAGAATACTTTCCATTATCTCTCAGAGTGATGACACCATCAATTCATGTAGCTTCTGGAAAACACTACGCTCGTGAGATGTTGAGAGTGAATGAGACAAATGACATGTTAGCAGTTTTATGAAAAGAACCTTGTAGATTCCCTGGAAGAGTCTTGGGTGTTCCAAGGTGCCCTGGAACCACATTTTGGGAAGCTCTATTTTAGAGGATCATAAAATTAAATCAGTGGCTCATGGTTGGCATTTATGGAGTGGAATGAAATGAAATGAAATACACCGGAAGGGAATGAAAAATACAAGTACATTTTATATAGACAGGGAACAAATTTTACATGAAATTTAAGTATGAGTTGTGGGAGTGTGTGTGTGTGTGTGAGCACGTATATTTTGTCACAATGCAAATTATTATCCTCATTAGGCACTATAGTTTTTAAGAGCTTGAAATTTACATTCTCAAATTGCAATTATGCTAGATTTATTTCATATTGGTATGAAGTTTAGATTTTAAATGGAAAAAAAACAGATAGGGATAAAAGTTACCCAGGAATTACATAGAGGGCTTGAGTAAGATAATGCCACAAATATAAAGAGCCTACTTGTTCAAAAAAAGAAATCTTGGGTATCTATGATGAGACTAAAAGTCTGAATGCTTAGAATGAAGAAAAAGCTCCACTACCAGACAAGATGGTCAGCAATTTTAGGTCAGCCTTTCGTCAAGTATATCTGTCTCGTATTCTGATAAATATGTTATTCTTTGCAGTTACTTTAGCACAAATCATGACCTCTTTTCTTCATATCCTGCTGTGTAAGCTTGAAAAGTCACAGTCCCCAGGTACTGGTTTCTTTCTGCCTTTCAGGCCTAAAGATCTGTTGGGTGTTTGTCCTATAGATATAAGTGAATTGTGGCCAAAATGAGAATAACATGGAATAGAAGCTCATTTATGATCCCTGGTCTGGCATTTTGTACAAAAAGTCTTTATTAATAATCACCATAACTTTTACTGAAATAGTAAAACTGTTCACATGATGAGAAAAAAAATGGCAGTTTGAATAATTTAGTGAATTTTAGTTACGGAGCTTTGAACGATTCTTCCCCATGGATCTCTGTTTGGGAAACTTGGATCACTTAGAGCAGAATGCACTTCTTAGGCTGCTCTGTAATGTGTAAATAATTTCATGATTGGTAGTATTTTATTTTTACCTCAGATGTATTATGAGTGCAAGGACTGCATATTTTATTCTTTCTGTACTCTCACATTACATGTCATAGTTTTTAGTATGCAGGGCTCAATAATGTTAATTGATTTGGTCACTACAAAAGCCAGAAATCTCCTATAACCATGATGTTTATTCTTTAAATCCACCAATAATGACTCAGATAAATAAAAAATATGAAGCTACAATTATAAAAATTAACTTATGTGGTACAGATTTGGTTTAACACAAATTTTCTGCCTGCTAGGAATGAATAAATACAATTTTCTTATATTGCCCCTAGGATGTTTGATAATATTTAAAGCCTGTAAATCAGCAAAGCACCATTGTTTATATTTGTCGCTTGAGTGTCAATTCTATACTTAACGTCATTTTTGTTGCATTAGCACAACTTAAAGTGATATTGGAGGAGGTAATGATTCTGTTCCACTCTGGGTTAGTGTCACTTCATACAGAATATTACATTCTGCTTGTTCTTAGTACTCTTTTGTGACATATAATTAATGAATGATGAAAGACGAAATGTTGGATTTAAAGAATGACTCCTGATCAAACAATAACTCTTTTTAAGAGCTAGAAGGTCTGTGTACTTAGTAGGCATTCTTTTCCTGTTGCACATATAGAGGATTAATCTGAGATATCTTTAAGACAAATGAGAATCATACATAGATACCGTAATTAGAAAATCATTAGCCCTTGAATGACTGTCTTACCTAGTAAGAATTGTGCAGGAGTAGTTCATGTATATCTCTGCACCTCTCTGAACATTTGCTCTGGCCAGTGTTTGCCACTGCCTTTGAGAGAGTCAGTCTGATTAGTTTACCTAATAATGGTTCTGTATGTGGGACAGATGATTGCATCCCTGGCCACTTTAAAGTTGCAAGTCAGCCTCTAGATGCAATGCATTTGGATTAAGTCATTGCTCCTGGTATAATATATTCTATAGCTAACTCTGTGCAAAGGATCTCTGAATAGGAGATCATAGTTAGTTGTTTTTTTTTTTTTTAATTGAAAAAGGATATCAGACACAGAAGACACCATGACAAAGATACCCAATACAGATTGTCATGTGGAAATAGTCCTAGATCCAAAGGACAGGGCCACTGAGTTAATTTGCACAGTTTGTGCCCTGCACAAGGGCATTTAGCTAAAAAGGCAGATGACAGTGGATTTTCTGCTAGTGATCAGTTTATCAAGTCTTGCCTGTAAGTCAGGGGTTCCCAACCCCCAGGGAACCAGGTATTTACAGCTGCTCCCCATTGCTCACATTACTGCCTGAACTCCACCTCCTGTGAGATCAGTGGCACCCTTAGATTCTCGTAAGAGCGCAAACCCTATGATGAGCTGTGCATGTGAGGGATCTACAATGTGATCTTCTTATGAGAATCTGATACCTGATGATCTGTCACTGTCTCCCATCACCCCTAGATAAGACCATCTAGTTGCATGAAAACAAGCTAAGGTCTCCCACTGATTCTATATTATGGTGAGTTAGTTGTATAATTATTTCATTCGATATTGCAACATAATAATAATAGAAATAAAGTACACAATATATGGAATGTGTTTGAATGATCCTGAAACTACCCCTATCCCCAGTCTATGGATTTTCTTCCACAAAACCAGTCCCTGGTGCCAAAAAGGTTTGGGATCGCTACTCTAAGTCTCTGTGTCTCTATGTGGAGGTGTCTCATATTCCAGTTCCCACAAAAGTGGCATATAGATTGGTGGCAGCCCTGGGTAAAAGTAGATCAAAGCCACAATGAAGCATGTTTCAGGCAAACATAAAGCAATAATATTAACATGTATTTATTCATGGCCTCTTTATTATTTAGCAACATGAGTATTGAGAATCTTTTTAAGTAGGAACCTTTCCAAATGGGAATATAGAAATGTACACACATTTAGCCATCAATTTTAGGTTTTTCATAATATACTTGTTAAGAATTCCTAATAAGAATTCTTTGTTTCACAGCAAAGAATTATTTTTTGTGAATAAAATAAATTATCAGAGACTTAGCTGGTTACAATTAATAATGATATTTTGAGTCTCCATTATATCTCTTCTTCCCTGTTACTGAAACTCTCTGTGAAGGAAGTGGTGAATACTAAGATTCTCTTTGGGAAAATAAAATGCATGTAGTTTCCACCAAAGGATCCATTCTAGCAAACTCATAGGGTAAGCAATGGGCAGGGACACTGCTATTTCAAGGTAAAGAAGAGAGGAATAATTGTCCTGTAAGTGAGTAAATCTGTGTTTATGTTATGTTGAGAAATAATTTTTAATGAGGAAAATTTTTAAACACTGTGTAATGTTTACAGAACACAAAGAGGACTCCAGGACTATTTTCAAAAGTGTGTGTGTGTGTGTGTGTGTGTGTGTGTGTGTGTGTGTGTGTTATGTGTTGGAGAGAATTAAGGGCAACAAGTGGGATCAGAAAGGTGTAAATGTCATAAACAGAATGTGAAGGTCTGTAAAAATATAAAGAGGAAGAAATGGAGTGTTTTTCAAGGAAAACTTAATTATTTCCTAAA
>NW_016807406.1:1901656-1940797 GCF_001698545.2 Rhinopithecus bieti | reverse complement strand
ACTTAATTATTTCCTAAAATTATTTATTTATTTTATTTTATTTTATTTTATTTTATTTTATTTTATTTTGAGATGGAGTCTTGCTCTTGTCACCCAGGATGGAGTGCAGTGGCACAATCTCGGCTCATTGCAGATGAGTTCCTGGGTTCAGATTCTCGTGCCTCAACCTCCCGAGTAGCTGGGATTACAGGCACCTACTACCACGCCAGGCTAATTTTTGTATTTTTAGTAGAAAGAGCGTTTCGCCATGTTGACCAGGCTGATCTCAAACTCTTGACCTCGTGATCCACCCGCCTCAGCCTCCCAAAGTGCTGGGATTACAGGTGTGAGCCACCATGCCCGGCCTATTATTTTTTTAAACCCAGAAATTGGAATCATCGAATTTCCATCACTTGACAATGACAAGCATTATATTTGTTACTCATTCTGCAGATATTTATTAGCTGTCTACTATGCACTAATTTGGGGGGTGAATATTGAAATAGAAAACAATTGGTCCTATTTTGAGGAAATTTCTTTCAAGCAATAGAAAATTATATTTTCAAAGATGTTAGGCCAATAAAGAAATTTGTAGACAGACCCTTTTAAGTCAACACAAATCTTGATTAGGGCAACAATTTTAAAGTCAGCTTTTCTTGCAGGATAAAGAAAAAAATCCTAAAAAATATTGTGATTTTCAAATATTTTTGCTTGTGTTAGAAAGAAAATATAAGAGATATAAAAGAAAAGTTTAGAAGAATTTCCAGAAGAAATTTCTGGAAACAAAGGTAATGGATAATGTGGTCAAATTGTTCTTTTTAGACTCGTGGAAAGATTTAGATCATTAAAAGAGCTCTATTGTATCTAGTAGCAAAAAATGCAAAGATTAAAAGTGTATTATTCAATAATAGGGCCCCACAACATGTTTTAAATATAAACCCTCAGTTTAACTTTCTAAAAATCTGTAACAGTAGTGAACTTTAAAGATTTCATTATTTGCTTTCCTTCAGCTGATCTTATTTTTTTTTCTCAAAAATATGATTAACATTCACAGTTGGAATCAAGAATAATTTTTTGTAAGGTCCTTTGAGTGTTTGGTTATCCTGGGGTTTCTATCTTATGGTTCACCTTAAGATAAATTAATTCTTCTTTATTATTGGTGTTAATATGTTTTGCTGTACTTGGAACTCCAAAGTCTGTAGTAATCTATTTGAAATGTGGGGTGCCAGATGCTTTGATTTTAGTGAAGTATGTCTTGATAATACAAAACATACGGTTGCGGGCTTTTGGTACTGTTGGGGTTCAGAAAACAATATCACCAAATAAAGGCCTCAGCAGCAGCCGCAGGAGCTAAAGTTTTTCTCTGACCTTCTCCTGCCCTCTTTTCTCTCAGTTCCATTCTCCTTAAGGCTAGTCATAGAAACTATAATCCCTCTTCCCCAAAGCAGGTCACAGAAACCAGAATCCTTTTTCTCCAAAGCCAGCCATAAAAACCTACAAATATTACTCTTTCTTTCCACCTTTCTTTATAAAAACTGGCCCATAAATAAATTACTTGATATACATTGTTTGACTGTAAGTACTAAAACTCTCATTCCAGAAGGGGTCATGTCCTATACCCAGAAGGAAGGAATGCAGGCTTAGAGAGGCCAAGAGTCTAGACAGATAGACCTTCCTGGGTTTCGCCACTCAGTCTATCAGCATTAGTTCTTACCCTTTTTTATGCACTGCTGTACATACTTCGTTGAACATAAGCGTAAAAATGGACAATTTCCCCTTTATCTTTGGGTCTTCATTCTGAAGGCTCACGTATATACATATTAAATAAATGTGTATATCTTTTCTCCAATTAATCAACTTTGCAATTTGATTTTTTTCAGCAAACCTTCTGAGGTTCTCCTTGGCCTCTACAGTATTTTGCCCTAAAACCAAAGCTTCGATCTAGATATAGTCATAGAATTAATAGATTAAAGAGTTGCCTCAATTGTCCAAAATTTAGATATATGTACAGATTTTAAAACTCTTTTATCTCCCAGACATTTCCTAACATTTAAGAAACAACTGCTTAAATAGTAAATAGTTTTGAGAGATCCAAATAGTATCCTACTTCCTGATTAATGCTTTCTATTTGCAGTACAAATCTTTCCTGAAAGATATTAATACCTGATAAGAGCCACTGATAAATTACCATCATAAAATAATAGTGTGGGTAAATTCATCAAGAGAGTTTATAATCATTTATTAATAGTTTACTATGTGTAATGACGTTTGAGATACAAAGATGAGAAAATTAAGCAATATTTTTTGAGTGCCTGCTTTGTGCCAGGCAGTGTTCTAGACTGGAAATGGAGAAGCAAAAGAAAAGTAAGATATCTTACCTTACAAGTCTCATATTATTGAGGAAAAAAATCAGTGAATTAATATATTAATTAACAATTAGTGCTCTGCAGAAAATGAAAACAGTGTAAAAAGCATGTCTGACTTTCAGTTGGGTCATCCAGCAGGGTATCTTTGAGGACAAGAGAATTGAAAGGCAGGAAGGGGGATAGCTATGTGGAGTTCAGGGAGAACACTTCACTGGCCAATTTGTTAAGTACAAGGGCACTAAATTGTGAAGAGGCTTGGAGTGTTCCCGGGACTTACCTGGAGCAGAAGGTGAGGGTGGAAAAGAAGATGAAGTTTAAGTAGAAGTAGACAGGCCAGGCTAAAGTGTTCAGACATTTTTCTAAACCAGATGAAAATTTATCCGCAAGCTCTACGCAGAAGAGTGATATGAGTCAACATAGAACAAAGAAGTGACCAGTGGAATTGACAAAATGGAGATTACTGTTGTCTTTAAACAGAAGGATTAGTGACATATTAGCGACAAAACTCAACTTTATGCATTGATAGGAGAATAGGAAAGAGGAAATTGAGAAAATATCGATTATCATCAATAGGCATATTAGTAAAGAATTGTTGCAAACATTATATAAAACTTTGAGATGTGGATCATATTTTCTTGTTTGGATCATGTACAGAAATGAAAAGAATAGGCACAGACGCCTTCGTGCAGGAGAGAGTCAAAGAGAATGGGTAGGAACAAACTTTCTGAAAAGTTTTGCAATCATTCTTTCCAGAATCACCTGTCTACCTATCAGAAAGATTTATTATTAACAGTACTAGTCTTATTTTATTTTTATTGTAAATTTCTAATATAATTCTTTCATTAGCATTATCCCATATCCTAAAATAAAAAGTTAGCCCCAAGAGAGATTCTTAACTGTTTTATTGAGAAGTATAATCATTATCCATGAGCTCTGTGCTATGCCAAAATTGCCATGCTGAGTTTATTTTTATATATTTTCCATTTCATAATTTTAGCCTACTGTGAAATAAGCAAGCTGAAAAACTAACAGAAATAACATAGACTCATCAAATTTCTAGAAATTTGCACCTTAGAAATGGTGCAAGTTACCTCCTCTGGCCGAAGTGCAAAGTGCCCAGAGGGAAAAGCAACTTACTTATTCAACATTAACCCAGTTAATTGCAAAACTGGAGGAAGAATTCTCCATTTACAGCCTTTTGCCCTCTCTTCCCATTTAGTACTTAGTTTAGGGTAAATAATTTCTTTGCTGAAAAACATAACATCTCTACAAATGCACATGCCCTGTTCCATATTTTGGGCTCTTAATGATTAATGATATTCTTCCAGTTTTCCAGTAATCAGTGCCCATATTTCCTTAAAAGACTTAGTTAATACTAAAGTTTTAAATAAGAAATATTACATTGGGAATTTACCCAGTAAATCAGGTATGGATTTAATTTAGGTGGCTTTATGTGATCATAGAATTCAGATGAGATGATGGAATTAACTAAATTTGTTATGAAGAAAAATGTTAGAGGAAACATATACAGTTTGAAATCACTTTAAATGAGTCTGTCTTAGATAAGTGTAGTTATAAAATACTAAAAGAATTCATGTAAATCTATATTGTCTTTTAAGTTCAAATGTAAGTGCTTTATATCTCCCTTCAGTTGTCAGAAATTTAGTTTGTGTATCTGAAGTAGCATTAACAAAAGGCCACAGCCTAATGTGGAATTAAAATGGAAGATATAATGGAGGAGAAATTTAAAAAATACACGTGGAAAGAAATGTGTTTACTTAAAACGATTTTTATTATTTAAAATGATAAATTGCAGAATGACATTTTAACACCTTATTTCCTAGTTATTGACAGTTTGATCTTATTTAGAGCTAAGGATAGTAAAAGATTATTTGCCAAAGCAAAGCCTGCAATTTGAATCTATTCAAGAGAATTGTACCTGATAGCGAGTTATATGATTCCGGAAGGAGAGCTGTCTTGTTAAATCAAAATATCTTGTTTTTCACTCTTTAAACAACAAAAAAGTTTGATTTATTAATGCAGATAGCTGTTATAGCACATTTTTCCAGGAAATTAGATTTCCCTTATCCATTAATTTGCATTACCACCCATTCATTTCTCCCCACTGGCAGCCAATCTACCCATACAACATTTTCCTCACATTTTCTATTAACTGATGTTTAGCAAATCCCACTCTCAATTTTATGAAATGGCAGGCACTAAATTTTTGGCAATCACATTAAAATGGAATTTCTAATTGGGAGAAGTAACATAATAGGTAGTGTAGAATGCCTTTCTAATGTAATGCCCATTAAAGCATCTAACCTGAAGAGAGTTGAAGATTGTGCTCTTTTCCAGAGATGTAACCTTTTCCTCATCATACCTAATAAATGCCCGGGGGAAAAAAATAATAAGGCCCTCCGTTATTGTCAGTGGAAGACTAAAGTAGCAGGCTAGATCTACAGGCTACAGGAATGCTATTAATTTTAGATGTTATTCGAGTTTTCTTTTTTTTTTTTTTTTTTTAACTCTTTTGGGATTGGGGGAAAAGCTGATGTGACGCCATGATTTAATTGACTTATGGGCAGCTCTGTTAAGAATTTCCATCCAGCACCTGACGTTTTATAACAGCTGAAGATCTACAGACATGTCATTATCTTCCATGTAAGATATTAAGTGCTTTAGAGATAAATGAACTTGGAAAATTGTCTTACTTTTCAAAAAAATATTGGCTATGAAGTGTTCAAAATAACTAGGTTAATTAAATAACATTTTTAAAATAGGTGAACTTTATTTTTTATTGCTATTAGTAAAGTAATATGAAAAGCTGATAATGCTGTACACACTTTTATTTTACTAGTAAGGTGCAACTTTAAGGAATTGGAAGACAAAATCTATGGTGAGAGAAGGCAACATAACGTGAAAAGTAATAGTAAGCTATTTACTGGTCTCATATAAAAGTTTAATATAAATACATAAAACTAAAATCTTGTATGTTTATGTAAAAGCCTAAAATAAAAAACACGAGGGTCAGTTTTAACTAGAAAATCGCTTTCTTAAAATTTTAAGTGTTTCCTTTAAAATAGTATAATGTTTTCTTTATTTCTTTTGATTATTAATGCAGTCATTTACATTTAAAAGTTGTTAGGATCTGCTACTTTCTTGCCAGCATTAAAAACCATGAGTTTTACCTAGCCAAATATAAGCATGGCATCAAAATATCCATAAAATATTTTACTTCTATGAAATTATAGAAAAAACTCTAAAACCATTCAAGTAAAAGTAAATGTAAGCTGGGCCATTAGATAATTATTCTAAGTTACATGCTAAGTGTTTTAAGTTTTAATAATGTAAGTTAATTAAAAAATCAGTTTGAAAATTATTATTTTAAAAAAATCAAATGGTTATTTTGCAAAATGTTCTCAAAATTATTTTTTTCTCCATGCCTGAAAGGAGAGATACAAATGTTTGGCCAACAGAATACTCTCTACTTTATGACAATGTATTACTTTTCTAAATATTAATGAGCTAATTAATACTGCCCATTCATAGAGAATTGTAATGTCTCTCAGTGAGATAAAAACATTAGTGTCCAAGAGCTTGAAATCTCCTTAAGATAAAAATAGCTGCAATCAAATAGTTACCTATTGCATCTGTAAATACATATGATACAATGTATCATATATCTATATACGTATGTATGTATGTATATATATAATCAATTGTGGTGTTTTGTTAGAAGTTCCATAGTATTTGAGGGAAGAATAGAATGGCTGTGACACTCATGTTTCTTCTCTCTCCTCACTGATACTGAAATAGATCCTTATCTCAGTTGTTTAATGAGAAGTGCACCTAATGTGTCCTTGGCTCTTAAAATTTAAAACTGGAAATTATATGTTTATTATTTCATTTTATCTTTAAATCAAGTTAAATAGGCTCAACAAAATTCCAGAGCCTACTTTCCATATTTCACTCCCCTGACTTAAAAAGAATATTGAGCACTCAGACAAGCATCAATGGGAATTGTTTTCTTAAATGATTTAATAGAAGTTGGAATCAGACTACATTTAATACCTATTTAACAATGTTTTATGTGGGGTGTGTCTCAAGGTAAAATTCCACCTGAAATAAAGCATTTATGAATATCTGCCACATGATAATCTCTACAGAAAATTGTGTCTAAATGAAAAATGTGAAATGAATTATACTGAAGCGTATTTCTCAGAAGAAACTTATAGTGCTTTCTTTTACAAAATGCAAAATCCTTTTGGGGACAAAGTGGTCACAATTATTTTAAACATTTGAATATCTGTCAGTTAGGTTTTCATAATAGGACACATTTGAGGGAAAGCAATAGTTACATCTTTTAAATGAAAAACCAGACACATTTTTGTGTTCAGCATCTTCAAGGAATAGAAGGTACAGAATGCAGATTTCCTGTGCTACAGTACATGAACAAAACTAACACAAAGTAACACTGGGGGCTAAATTATTGATTTAGTGGTCACCTGACACATAGGAATTCATTTTGAAAACGGTCATAGTTTTCCCATTGCCAAGAATAAAATACCACTTGACTCTTACTCTAAACATGGGACTTAGAATGGCAGGAAGTTTGAGATGATTACCAACATAAAGGTTTTTCCTTTGCATAGTCTAAACCTTCTATTCACTAGACAATTTCAAATGTATCAGTAGTTGAGATGGCAAAGATTTTGTAATCATTGTTGAAATAACATAGACTAAATAGCATAACTGGATCTTAATACCTTCATTTCCTATTCTTCTGCATAGTAGGCAAAAAATTAAATGCTGATTAACATGTTGCTCTATTTTTTATAAAAAGAAGGAAAATGACGTATGTTTGTATTATTTGAGCTCAGATTAAACTGGACTGATGCCTAGTACAAGGATACCATAATTCATTAAACAAATATTTACTGAGTTGGCTATTTTCAGGATATTGTGTATGCTAAATTGGAAGAAGCACTTTCTAACTTATTTAATAAATGGAAGAAAGGTACTTATTCAAACACAACCTTCCTTAGGAAGATACATATTCTTCATGAACAGAATAGAGGAATCTGCTTAAAGCTAACAGTACTGTCAGTTAGTCACTATGCTACTTTATATATTCAAGGGAAAAATCACCGTATCTTGCTTAAACATGTATGTCAATGCTGGTGTCTTCCTCATTCAGGTAGACTGGCAACATCTCCATGAATAATGACTGCTGAAAAATTTTCTGTCACTTGTGTGTAAACACATAGTTCAAACCTACATACTTGCACGATAAATTCATCAATTAGGGAACATTAAAGCATTTGGAGGAAAGATAGTAAGGAGGAAATACGTTGGCATATACAAAGATACATTAAAGAAACTGTATAGTTTCCCTCATTTTCCACTTGACCTGTATAGTCAGGGAATGAAAGGAAGAAAGTGAAGGGGAGAAAGAAGGAAGGAAATAAGGAAGGAAAAGGGAAGGAGAGAAGGCGGGCAGCCGTCCCGCTTTAGAAAGGCCATGTCTGAGTCAGTGTTTTTTTGTTGTTGTTGTTGTTTGTTTGTTTGTTTTAACATCAGAACAATCTTAATAGGCAGCAGCATCCTGGCAAGTGTTGTGGTGAAGTAAAAATGGACAGATTAATGAGGCAATTCCTAGTCAGATTAAAGAACAAAAAGGGAAATTCTTCACTTGCAACATATGCTGTTCTCAATTTTGTGTACAATTAAGACAACACTTGTATACTCTTAATGTGAAGGAAATAGTTTCTTTTCCTAGGGAAAAATCTGTTGTAAAGTAACTATTCCTATAACCTACTTCAGAGAGACATTCCCTAATCCCTAGACAACAGGACTAAAACATTTTTGTACAATTCTGATGATCTTGGTTGTATTTTTCTGAATGCTTTCTTTAACGCTAAGGATATGGAACATGTTCAGTACTTGCTGGTTGACTGATAATGAATGAAATCTTAGGAAGCCTTCACCTGTGTTCTGCAAAATTGAGATCAATTGGGAGCAAAAACTTAATCGGATGCAGAACTGGTCAACTTGATTTCTTGATGAAGCTTAATTTGTTTTTATAATCAACATTCATGAAAACTCAAAAAACTAAAGGCAATTTATAGCAAAATCGTAACTTCAGAGGCAAAACTAATAGTTAGGTCACCATCAACATAAGAAAGCTGACGTAAGACAGTGAGATCCCATAAGCTTGTAGACTGGGTCTCAGGGCCTTGAACACAGTTATTTGGGAAATCAAACAAACAAACCAAGCACTTGGCTCTGTGAATATAGAGAGACGGCCATTAATGTAGAAGCTGTAATGTGTGAAAGCCAGGTTTAAATTTACATGGAGCATTCTATAAGAAGATACCCATCTGATGTTTTAGAGGACTCGCATAGCGCTTGCCTAGCAACTACTAAAAAAGAAAAAAGAGGCCTCAAGGGATACTCAGGAAGATAATCAGAATTTTAACTGGAAAGTAGATAGGAAAAACAGTGACGGAATTACAAACTGAAGGGAGAGGTGCCTTTTGTTAATATTAACTATAGGAACATCTCAGTTGTGGAACAGACAGAGATGCAGAATACATTGGCATGCCATTTGTTATTTATGTAAGTGTGGGAAACTCTCAATATAAATGAAGGTGATAATCTGTTAATTTGGAAAATAGTCAGCAGCAGTCTCAGAATCATTTATAGGTGAAACAGTTATTTTAAGGTAAAATGCCAGTTTATTCTGCAAATGCTTGAGATTTCTTACATTGCCTTTAGTTTTTTATTTAATTTTTTCTTCTTCCTTTTTTTTTTAACTAGAAGGTCTAGTCCAGAAATTAATAGCTAATGGAAAAGCGTCTACATTTTCTAATGTAACAGATGGTGTACTAACCCATTTTGTGGAGAATATGTTTGTATGTGTCTATATACAATGACAATATTCTTATGAGGAAAGGAATTAACAAAATCCCTCTTTGTTGACCCTGATTCAACATCACAAATGCTGTGTCTGGATTGCCATTTGGGGTCATTTTGGGCCGTAAGTAGAGAGTACTCTCGAAGGGACCAAAATCATTGGTTAAAATATCTGATCTGATTGATGATACTACAACGATTTTTCTCCAAATAGCTTAGCTTAGTTCAAATGAATCATATTGTAGTCTTTCTTTTTCAATTTAACTTTCTAGATTTAAGTATTCCCCATTACTCTGTCTATAAAAGTCTGGGTTTTTTCTTAGCATCTCGTTGGGTTTTTTGTAGTTGTTGTTGTGGAAGACAATAAACCATATGATTAGATCAACATCTATAGCCTTGGTCAGTATAGTGCAGTTATTTAAGGCAAATGATAGATCCATCTCATATATCTCATATATAACCCTTTTTTTTCTAGTGCTTACAGTGTGTTTATTTCTTACAGTGTGATCTAAGAATCAGAAACATCAGCATCACCTGAGAGCTTGCTAGAAATGCAGAATCTTAGGCCCATACCTAATGAAGAATAATCTACATTTTAACACGATTTCCCAGTAATTTAAATACATGTTTTCATGTACTTTTTTGTAAATGGGCCTCTATCGTATATGCTTGAGTCAATTCACAGGATTATTGAGAGAAACAAATATCATAGTGGATGGGAATAAATAATTATTTCTCTGTCAATGGACATATAATCTTTAAAGTCTTATCTCCATATCAGCATATTTGTAAATAGAGAGTAGGCAAAAAAGTCACATGTTCATTTGTCCCAAATGTTACCTAATTTTTACAAAAACTTACATTTATATACTACTCACCCGAAAATGGTGTCAATGAGACCAAGGTAAGGATTAACGGAGACAGTTGCTTAAACTATGTTAGCTATATATCATATTTTGACAGCAAAGTTACAAGTTAATTTGTGAGAACTCAGTAGAGAATAGTAATTTTCTTGGAAATATATAATTTTGATTTTGTTTTATATTTGCTTTTTTTTGTTTTTATTGTTTTGGTTAAACATTTACATCTTGTCTGCTAAAATACAGGGAATTACATTTGTGAGAAAAAGAATCTGGTTTGTATTTCTACAACATGTTTAAGCATAAAGTATTCACATTTTGAAAAGTATTCTTTACGAAGTTATTTACAAATATACTTGTTGGTATTTCCAAAAAAAAAATTGGCCATGTATTTAAATAAATAATAGTGTCAGAAATATGGAGGTTGGGTATCATATGAATTCACTCCTACAGTCTTGAATTTACAAAACTGTGACTGGATTACAGGGGAAGCAAACAAATAAGAAGGAACTCTATATTTTGAATCAATATGAAGTGTTTTGGAAATAAGTTTGTATAATTCTTTTCTTTTTTCTTTTTTTTTTTTTGAGACGGAGTCTGGCTCTGTCGCCCAGGCTGGAGTGTAGTGGCCGGACTTGCAAGCTCCGCCTCCCGGGTTTACGCCATTCTCCTGCCTCAGCCTCCCGAGTAGCTGGGACTACAGGTGCCCGCCAACTTGCCCGGCTAGTTTTTTGTATTTTTTAGTAGAGGGGGGCTTCACCGTGTTAGCCAGGATGGTCTCGATCTCCTGACCTCGTGATCCGCCCGTCTCGGCCTCCCAAAGTGCTGGGATTACAGGGTTGAGCCACCGCGCCCGGCCTGTATAATTCTTAATTATTATAGACATGATACTTTAAAAAACAACTTTAATATTTATTGCTTTTTAAGCATATTTTTATTTTTCATTTTATTGGGTACACAGTAGGTGTATATATTTATAGGTACATGAGCTATTTTTACATAGGCACGCAATGTTTAATACTCACATCAGGGTAAATAGGGTATCCATCACCTCAAGCATTTATCATTGTGTTACAAACAATCCAATTATACTATTTTAGATATTTTAAATATATGATTAAATTATTATTGACTATAGTCAACCTATTATCATTAGATTTAAACACAAATGTTTATTTTCTTTTTTAAACAAACTGTGGCAAATCAAATTTACTTTCAGTTATCAAGCTACAGTGTAAGACGGTAGCAATATAATTGTCATAACCATATATTCCATTCAGTTCTGTTTATTCATTTGAACTGCTGTATGTGGTGTACATATTTGTGACCAACCTGATTTTAATAGTTTGTTTCTCTTCAGGGCAAGCCAATATGCATTATGTTAGGAAAGAACTCTTATTCTTTAGTCTGCATGCAACTTCAGAATTTCCAGAATAAAAATGAAATAATACATTTATTTCAGTGATAGCAGAGTTACAAGCAGAACAAAGTTTATTGGGTTTCTGAGACTAACTAAACTGGAACATTCCAAATATAATCATGAAAACAATCGTCTATCAGTTTAAGAGGTAAAAATGTTAGCCCTGATTTTTTAAGCACATGATGCAAGAAGTGAAGCCTAGTTATAAATCTATCTCTGCTAGACAGTAAAAGGTATACTTTCTTAAAAACTGTCTTCAACATATACTAGGTAGAAGAGCCCTTGCAGTTCCCTGATATAGGCCCAGGCAGAGTGTAAATAATATTCTGAGCACTCATTTCTGGCAGAGAGCTTCCCCAAGTTCACGCCTGAGAAGCTAAAAGTAAATCCTTAGAGGAAACAAGGTCTGGAAATTCATAGATTTGTGTGGTCCTTCCATGGGTGTCATATATACTTCCTCCTTGTGGGAATGATCATATGTCTCTCCTGTTGTGGACCAACTTCACCAGCTTGGGGTTTATCACAATATTTATTTTCTGTAATAATTCTTTTTTAAGGCTGCATTATTTAGGTCAAAACAGACCTTGGTAAGTTTCAGATCGTTTAAATGTGGAGTACATTTATCCTAAGAAAAGATGACTACTTTAGAAAAGTTACATTGCTAGATAGGAAAGGAAGGAAAGGAGGGAAGGAGGGAGGAAGGGAGGTAGGGAAGGATGAGGAGAGAAAGAAAGCTGGGAAAACGTCGTTAAGTCCTTTGAAGAGCTTCTGTCTCCATGTGATACAGAAAAGTAATGCCTTTTGGAGGCAGATCTCATGTTCTCTTTCTCACTCACCTTTTTATGGAGATAAATACCTGAGGCTTAATGTTTATTTTTTCATCTGTTAGAAAAGAGGAGTCCCAGGACATTTCTTACAACTTAAGAGAAAGCAACATGACATGAAAAAAAAAAATTCTTTTGAGAACAGAGGAGGAGTCAAAGTATTACTTTGTTTTGTTTTATTGATTTCATCATTGGAGAATTTTGTGTATAAGAAAATGGTTATAGAAGCAGTCCAGGACTAAAAGTAATTTTTTGAAATTTCATATAAATAACTTTGAGATTTTGGATGTCATTTAACTTCTCTACATCTCAGGTTTTCATTTGTTAAAACAGCATATGTTTACATGAGCTATAAAAAATGTTATTTCTGATTTTGATTTCTGTGTTTCTTGAAACAGATCTGCAATAGATGTGTGTGCATATGTGTGTATGTGTGCATAACATGTAACTTGGTATATCATTGGCATGCCATAAAATTAAGGTGTACAGTTCAGTGGATTTTAGCATATTACCAAGATTGTGCAACTGTCACTGCTGTCTAATTCCAGAATATTTTCATTATCCAAAAAGAAACCCACAACCCATTTATAGTCCTTCCAATTCTTCACTGTCCCCAGTTCTTGGCATATTCATCTACTTATAGCTCTATAGACCTACCTATTCAGGACATTTCATGCAAATGAAATCATACAACATGTGGCCTTTTGTGACTCTCTTCTTTTACTTAGCATAATGTCTTAATATTGTAATATGTATTAGTACTTCATTTCTTTTTATGGCTGAATAATATTTGACTGTGTGAATATAGCTTATTTTATCCATTCATTTATCAGTTGATGGATATTTGGGTTGTTTCCATATTTTGCCAGTCAATGAATAACACTGTGAGCATTTATAAACAAGTTTTTGTATAAACGTATATTTTCCGTTCTCTTGAGTATGTATCTAACAGTGGAATTACTAGGTCATGTGGTAACTGTATATTTAACATTTTAAGAACCTGCCAGACTGCTTTCCAAAGTGGTTACACCATTTACATTCTTACCAGCAATGTATGATAAGAAAAATCGGCAATTTTTCCACATTTTCACCAACACTTGTTATTGTCTGTTTTAAAATTATACTGATATCAAAGTTAGACAAAATAACTTAAAAAACTATAGATTATCTCTCATGAATGTAGATGCAAAATTCTGAATAAAATTTAGCAAAGACGATACAACCAAATCTAAAAACGATACCATATCATAATTAAGTAGAATTTAGAATGCAATGTTAGTTTAATGTTTGGAAACAAATCACAGTAATGGCAAACTAGAAATAGAAGGACACTTCCTCAACTTAATAAAGAAAATTTATGAAATTCACACAGCTGCTGAGATCACACAGCTGCTGAATGATTGCTGACTGCATTCCCATTAAATCAGAAACAAGACAAGGATGCTCACTCTTGCTGTTTACATTCAACATGGTCTTGAAGGTTCTAGCCAGGGCACTTAGGTAAGGAAAATAAACTAAGAGGTATCCAGATTGGAAAAGAAGAAATAAAACTACCTCTACTTACAAATGGCATTATCTTGCCTATAGAAAATTCTAAGGAAAGTGGAACTGAGTAGTTCAGCATGGTTGCAAAATACAAGATCAATACACAAAAATCAGTTGACTTTCTATAAAAATATCAATAAATACTCCATAAGTGAATTTTAAAAAAACAAGCCTATTACAAAAGCACTCACCAGTAGTAGTTTAGTAAAGACATGTTCCTAGGTTAAAGAAGAAGAATGCAAATTACTAATTTGTAAATAGCACATATTTTAAATTTTGAGAGCTGAAATGAAGGCTTACAGATCCTATTTTACAAAAACTGGTGTTGTTTGAGGGTGTCTGGTGCTTATATTTGCATCTAAAATTCTACTGTGTACACAGAAAGCTTATTAATGTTGAACTCCAAAGCAAGGAGTTTTATTTTGCAACTGTCTTCTCTGTTGAACATAGGAATCTCCTGTTCCCTTGACCACACTTTTTGATTAAAATCTTCTCAAATATTCTAGGAAAACTGTCCCATTTCCAGGACTGATGCTTTCAGAAACAAGGCAAAACAAAACTTTGGCCCAGAAAGACACTGAGAATTGTGCAAGACAAGTAAACCGAGGATTCCGATCCGTAGCATTTTCTTAAAGATGTGCTGCAACTTACTTCCTCAGACAATAGAGAGGGGTGGAATGATTCCATTACCAAAAAACTAACTCTTGAATGATCCCTTGTTTTATGTTTTCATTTCTAAAATATTCTCCACTGTTCTCAGTGGATACTATAAATCATTTATAAGGCACCAAGACTTCGGGGCCAGAATGATAGTTTAACTTAAGAATTGTTCTAAATGTCATTTGAAATTTATTATGGTTTCATTTAATGTGGGGAAGAATCAGAAAAAAAATTTTTTTCAAGAAATCAAACATGGCAAAAGTAATTAAGAATAAATCACTTTTTCTCTTTTGGATTAAAAAAGGAATAAGAATCCTTTAGTCTTTAGTATTTAAAACTTTGGCCTAAATTACTTCACAAATTTTGTACATTTGATAAAGCTGCAGAATCATTTATTGATTGCTAATATTATGCCAGAGATATCACAAATATATTTATTAAAGGATTTGTCAACTTACTGGCTTTATTGACATTCTGTGCTGGGTAAATTTTTGTTGTAGGGCCATTCTGTGCATTGCAGGATATTTAGCTGCATCCTTGGCCTCTACTCAGTAAATGCTGGTAACATCAACTTCCAGTTATGATAGCCAAAAATGCCTTATGGGGCATAATGGCCCCTGGTTCAGAACTTTATAACCTCATAAAAACTTTATGTAAGTTGTTATGATTCCCCTTTTATATGCTGACAATGAAGCTGAAAGAGATTAAATAACTTGTTCAAGGACACATAGCTAATAAGCGCCAGCACCAAAATTTGAAACCAGGTTTATCTTGATGTCTGCATGCATCATCTTGACCAACAAGTTCTTTCACTGAATTTTTATTTTTGATCATGGAATAGGGGTTTACACAAGGGCACAAATCTTAAGAAAAGAGTATTGCACAAAGAAGCCTTGGTAGTCACTACAGTGACATTCCGAGCATAAAGAACATTTTAGCTAACTTATTCTAACCCCACATACTCCCAATTCCATCTTTCATGGCATCCTTATTGGTTCATATTAATGGATACTATTGTGTGTGATAAAAGTGTCAGCTCTGGATTCAAACTCCCCTGCTCTTTCATTCTGAGGAAAAGACCTGATTTTCCCATCCTTGAGCTTCCATGTATGTAAACTGGGGCTGCTATTACCTCCTCATTGACTTTGTTAGGATGAATGCCATCTGTAAGGCATTTAGGCCAGTAAATAAAATATTGATTGAGCTCTGTAAATGTTAAATCTTGCTGTTTATTTTTTAAAATTTTTAATTATTATTATTATTATTGTTATTATTATTATTTTATGTTTTTTGAGATAGTCTCACTCTGTCACCCAGGCTGGAGTAAAGTGGAATGATTTCAGCTCACTGCAACCTCCGCTTCCTGGATTCAAGTGATTCTTCTGCCTCAGCCTCCTGAGTAGCTGGCACTATAGGCATGCACCACCACACCCAGCTAATTTTTGTATTTTTAGTAGAGATGGGGTTTTGCTATGTTGGCCAGGCTGGTTTCAAACTCTGGGGCTCAAGCAGTTCGCCCGCCTTGGCCTCCCAAAGTGTTGGGATTACAGGCATGAGCCACTACACCCAGCTAAATCTTACTTTTAAAATGTATTTGTTTTAAGCCCATCACTTTAACGAGTAAGTTGCTAGTATTATATATAGTGATTTCCCCCCTTACAGGTGAGGAA
This sequence comes from Rhinopithecus bieti, assembly GCF_001698545.2. Taxonomy (NCBI): domain Eukaryota; kingdom Metazoa; phylum Chordata; class Mammalia; order Primates; family Cercopithecidae; genus Rhinopithecus; species Rhinopithecus bieti. The sequence continues at coordinate 1,924,555 of NW_016807406.1, read as the reverse complement.
TATGTTCCAAGGCCCCCCAATGGATGCTTGAAATTGCAGATAGCACTAAAACCTGTATACTATGTTATTCCCTGTCCATACACATTTATAATGAAATTTCATTTATAAAATAGGCACAGGAAGAGGTTAACAGCAATAACTTACAAAATAGACCAATTATAACAATATACTTCAATAAAAATTATGTGAATGTGATCTCTGTCCCTCAAAATATGTTACTGTTGTGTACCTCTGGTAACAGCTACTTTGGAAAGTGAAACTGTGGATAAGGGAGACAACTGTATTAGCCTTGCTTCCCTGGAATAACTAATTGGACGTTTAAAAAATAATAATACCTCAGGAGGATCTGAGTTTGTAGGGTAGAGCCAGGCACTGGTTTTCCGATGCTTTTTTCTCACAAACATGTTTCATGTGTTTTGCTAACCTAGCTCCTGCTGTGCAGACTCTGGGAAAATGGACTGTCCTCCCCAATCTGTAGCTACGGAACTTGTTGGAGAGGCTACATAATTTATTCATTTATTAATTCAATCATTCCCCCCTCAATAATTATCGAACACTTTCTATTTGACAGTTTCTGTGCTAAGTTATGATTGAGAATGAAGTGTTACATTTTCTCTAAATATGTTCTTGGGAAATGTAAAAAAGAGAGGTAGTTTCTCTGTATCCATCCAAGAGAATTGCTTTCCATCTCAACTTGCTGTTGCCTAGCTGTCTGGCATAAACGAGTTGCCTGACCTCTCTGTGCTGTCTACTCATATATAAAAACGGCACTGTTCTGCTGTTGACAGTTATACTTATTTATGATCGTTTGACATAGCTTAAGGGAACATTTTGAAGCTTTCATATGTGGTTTACTAATAAAATTTACTTTTAAGCTGCCATATTTTCAATGTCACTTTTTAAAAAGCCTGCTTTAGAATTTTCCTCTTAAAGTAGGAGCAGTGATGGCTAAATAGATCATTGCATTAAATGCTGTGTAACCACCATTTATAGAATTTAACTTACTCCTCTGTAATTACTCTTTGAACTCCACTGAAGAGCTGTGACTATACACTGCTGGTGGCAGTCAGGTCGAGCTTTCCCTCTCCTGTTTTTTATTTACTAACAGTTTTGTGAACTATGGTTTTCATCCTGTTCACAGCATCTCTGGTACATAATTATTTGTAGCCTCCACTTTATATGTTTTATTGTATAAATAGTGACCAGTGTCAGCTGTGAATTAAAATGTTACTTCCCTAACTAGACAATTATGTTAGAGTTTGTGTATGTGTGTGTGTGTCTGTATGTGTGTGTGTGTGAGAGAGAGAGAGAGAGAGAGAAGTAGAAATGAAGAAAATACACCCTGTACCTGCTTCTTTCCCTTTTCTCACCTTCCCCGCTGTCTTTCCTCACCTGTTGTACCCCATGTGTAAGTGCCAGTTGAGTTGGTCTTCATGGCTAAATCTGTTTTATCTCCTATAGCAAAAATGCTATACACCAATCTCTCCAGGTCCTGGAACCATCCTGCATCCTGACCCAGTTGGTGATACCATCGAGTCTCTCATTTTGCCATTCCAGTTCTGACAGTGAATTCTGGTTTTAGTAATAAGGACTTTTGTGAAGAAGCTCCTGTTGAGTACCTAATTCATAGAAACTCCGTCTCTGCCTTGATTCACAGTTTATAAGGAACTGAAAGTAAGCTTTGTATGCCAGGCCTTCTGACCAAACCTCTTTTGTCCAAGGTTATTCCTCCAGCTTCCCTGCCTGCTTCTCTTCTTTCTTTGAACTCTGCCTACTGTGTACTAGCATACTGCCTGGACTACCTGTCTACCCATTCAGGTTTCTTTCCTAGCTCTGCTGGAACTTTCTCAACTACTTATTCCCCTCAAGTGAGTCTGTCTATGCCCTAATTCCTGCATGTCCCTGTTCTGCCCCATAAATGGCTGAACATGCTCTGGGTTGGACTCTGTGTGAGTAGGATTTGCATCGTTGAAGTATACTTTGTAAGCTCTGCAATGAACTGAATGTCGACAGCAATATGTAGAGAGCTTGGGAACTGAAGTATATACAAGGTGGTCTACATAATGCCATCCTTTCTAACGAACTGACTGAGTAGCTTTAAAATTATTTTGTTAAAGTTGAAATTGAGCAGTAGTGTAATACTGTACTGTTTGACTTTCATTTAAAGAAACAAAACATCCTGAGAGAAACAAGATATAATGAAAATAAGGAGTGAGATTTGATATATATAATTCCTGTATGTGGTATGTATTATTTCTACTCAGGGAGAGGAAGTAGTGATTAACTTCATTAAAATGTATACTCTGGGGCTTTTAGTACCATTAAAAAAGGTATGTGCTTTTATGTACATTTGTTTAGGAGGGTGGGGGCTAAGGAGTTCCTACCTGGAATGCTTAGAAAGTATTGAATCAGCCATTAAAAGTTTTTTATTAGTCTATATATTTTGTCCCTTTAATTTTAATCTATCTGCAATATACCATGTAGTGACAATTGGTGTTACTCATATTTGTCAGTTGAGAACAGGCATGCTAGCTCACGCCTCTAATCCCAGCACTTCGGGAGACCAAGGCGGGTGGATCACCTGGGGTCAGGAGTTCAAGACCAGTCTGGCCAACATGGTGAAACTTTGTCCCAACTAAAAATACAAAAATTAGCCAGGCATTGTGGCGGGTGCCTATAATCCCAGCTATTGGGAGGCAGGAGAATCGTTTGAACCTGGTAGGCAGAGGCGGACATTGCAGAGCCGAGATTATGCCATGGCACTCCAGCCAGTGTGACAAAGCAAGACTTCAGAAAATTAACTATACTTACTAACTAACTACTATATTCCAGACAATTTGCTATGGGCTTCTGAAGCATTATGTTGTAATGACCTCATTAGGTTGTCATTGTTCTCTGTTAGAAAAGTGTGACTCAGAGACATTGAGGTATGTGCCTAAGGTTACAATAATAAATGGCTAAATCAGAATTTTAACTTTGTTCGGTGGATCTGCTGTTCATAATGGGTCTACACTAATCCTATTCTGCAATTCCATCAGGAAGTGGAAATAAGTTATTAAGGGAGAGTCAGAGTCTACTTCTTAAATCTCTCATTCAATCTCCCATTCACCTGCCCTTTCTTGCCAGTATGACAGTGTTCCTCTCTCTTAATATTTTCTCCTCCGTATGTATTGATCATTATGGATTACCTCCTGTGTAGACCACTTTACTGGGCACACGATGGAGCACAAAGAAGCATAAGACACGGTTCACTTCTTTTAGCTGCTTAAGTTCTGGTTGATGGGTCAAAACTTTTCAACTTAATTAATTAAAATGGCAATGTATGTAAAATAGGAGGGTGGGGTTGAAGCTCACTGGAATCTGGCATAGATGAGGAAAGGGAGAATATGATTCAGAGTAGAAAAAACAGGAGCTAGACTGAAGAAGTGATTTGCTGCCAAATTGCACGGCCTGGTGTGTTGCTGATCTATTTGTCTCACTGCAGACATTTTGAAACATGCTTCGGCATGCTCATCAGAGGCATTTTGCTCTTCTAGTTCATTTTTAGTTATTTTCTACCTTCCACTTTGAAAATAAGAACTCCGTGGCAGCATAGATCATGTCAGACTTGTTTACCTCTGTATCTCCAACACCTACAGCTGTGCCTACCATGTAGCAAGTTATTAATAAAAACTCGTTGAAATAATTGGGCATGACAAACAAAAACATTCTTCATTCTGTTTTGCAATTATTAAAACACCTTATATTAAACGATTTTACATTGTAGAATTCTCTTTTCTTGAAACTGTCTGGTCCAATTCTATAAATAATATTTATTAAGTTTATAATTGTGTTGTATTTGTTTGTGTGAGAAAGGATAGAATTTTGACAGGATCTCAGAATCAGTATATTCTTTTCATAAAATACATTTATTCATGTACCATTTTCTACTCTAAAATGAAATTCTTAGATAATTCAGTTAAATGAGATAGATAACATAATTATATAATATATATTATTTTAAAATCACTATAATTCCATAATGTTAATATAAAGGAAAATATGAGGAAAATATTTTATAAAATTCTATGTATCTCAATATGCAAATGTTCAGGCATGAGGGTAATAGAAGACACAATGAGGTAGGCAGCTGCTTTTACCTAAATGTAGAAGCATGAATATGAAGCTACATTTGCACACTAATGGAGGTGTGTTACATCTGTGACTCGTGCTATGAGAGGTGTTACAGTTGGTGACAATTTTTTTTTTAAATAGCGAACAATTATTGGTAAATTTCCAAACCAAATATATTTCAAACTCCTCCAGGTTTGCATAGTAGTTGTATTCTGAAAAAAAATTAGTGAACTATATAAAGATGTGCCAAAATACTTGCTGTTCATTTACTTAAAGCTAGGTTCTGAGCTCAGATAATTCTACACAAGTTATTCATGTAGTTGGCTATCTGGTGGGACATATGAAACCTCGATGGACCATACTGTACCTTCCTTTGCATTATGGGACATTTAGCACCCCAACCCCTACCCGCTAAAGGTCAGCACATTCTCCAATCCTGTGAAACCCATATATGCATATGCAGTCGCAGATTTACATGATTTGTCCCTTGGAGATGGTACTGTCCCCTTTGAGAAATAAATCAGAAGCTAAGCAAAATGTATTACTCTTCTGCCATTATTTAAGGTACAGTTTTTTCTCTCACAATCATACCTACTACCACTGACACTGGATGCCTTCAGCCAGTCTCTTCTCATCCCATCCCCTTTTGTCCCTCATGTTGCCCCGAGGCACATCTCCAAGGAATTATCCTGAGCTGTAACCTGTTCTTTCCAATACATTGTCTGCAACTGCTGTCTTTGAGCAATCGAATACAGTCTAATACATTAATTCCCAATATATTACTACTGACATACAGGGATCTCACATTCTTTGACTGAGGTCAGAACCGAGGCCTTGATTAAATTTCAGGCCAATGCTATTTTCCATGAAAGAAACGTTTTGTTATATTAGCTTTCCAAAACGGCCATGACATAATTTCGCTAACCACCTATTACAGACTAGAACTCTCAGGTTTTCTTCTGAGACTCTGTTTTCTTTTCTGTAAAATGGAAATGATAATTAGAAGTAAAGTTATTGTTTCTGTGGTTAATAAACAAGATATCTTTGTATGAAGTTATTAGTATGGACCGTAGAGCTTAGGCTTACTTTTGATGTGACTGCTTTTATTACCAAAATGCTGTTAAATGTTGTTACTGAAATAATGTTACAAAATTGTTGCTTTTCAGCTTAGAATTGGGGTGAATTTGGGTGGGGCACAATAGTAGCATTTAGTGCCAGGGATGCTACCTAATATCCTAAAATGCACAGAATAGTCCCTTCCAAGAAAGACTTGTGCAATACAAAATGTTAATAGCAACAAAGGTGAGAAACCATGATACATGCACGCCCCATTAGTCTTCAATTAATTGTTAGTATGTGATTTTCAAACTTTGCCTTCTTTTCTCTTTAACAGAAGAAATTCAGACACTTAACTGAGTTAATGTGCTTTTCCAATGAAAGTCAGCCTAAATTGTCAAATGTATATTCTGATAAATTGATTTTGAAAAGAAGTAGGTATATAATTTGACACGTATGTTTTATCTTTTCTATTTTGTTGCTATTTCCAAAGTCCACACGTTTCCATTTTCCCTCTTGTATAGCTTTCCTACTTGAACTATTTATGCAGCTAATACCTTCACACATGTTTTAAAAGATTTATAGACCCCCCAAAAGGAAATAATGCAGTCACTTTCGCAGATTTCTTTGGAAAAAAAGAAACAAGTGTTAAAGCTTTGAGAACATTTATGTGTTGCTCTAAACATCAGATCAGAAGATAGTTCCAGTGTTGTTATTCTGCTTAGCGAATAGCTAGCACTTGCACACATATCCTTATTTTAATTAATCTTCTCCTACCTATACAGTTATGTAAGTTAGCATGATACCCAGAGGATGGTACAAACTCTAGTCAAATTGTAGTTTTCCCGAAATCTTCCTTGTACATACACACTTTCAAGAGAAATAGGTGAGACATATAATACCAAGAAAAGGCTGTGTGTGGCTCTGGAACCACTCATCTGTGGGAATATCCAACCCATGAAATACAAAGGTAGCAAATACTAGTGTATGGCAAGTTCTGGCTGTGCCAGTAAAAGCTCTCTGGGAAAGTTTTCATTTTGACCTCCTAGTTTTCCAAGATGTCAGAAGATACTTTCCTTATACAAACAATAAAAGCTCCTAGGAGAATGAAGGCATGAGTAGAAATGAAACCACACCATGTATCATGCTCAGAAATGTGTTACCATGGGAAAACTTTGCAGGATGTCTGGATTTCACTAGGAAGAATGAGAGTGAGAATGATTTTTTCATTCTGGAGACAAAGCAGAATTACCGTATCAGAATTGTGGTCTTCTGTGTCCCTTATATTCCTCATTTTGATTTTATTAACTTTATTAATAATATTTTTAAAGAGTGTGTTTCAGTATGAGTATGTGTAGACTGTTGACTGTTCAGCCAAGTCTATTTCTTGATGACATTTTCTGACTCTTGGAAACATCAGAATTGATATGAAAGGTAAGTGACTAAATTAGACACATTTAAAACCAACAACACTTTCATCCTGTTTGTTTAACTAAATCCCTATTTCAACTCAGTATTGTATGCTTGAATATAGTGAATGTTTTCCCTTTCTGTTGAGCCTCAAGTGTTATTATGGAGATAAGAATATGNCATATTGAATTCATGGAAACACCAATTCAGGAAACTCACAATATTCTGGAAACTCTCCAAGGGAAAGTGTGTCTGTTTCATTGTCCCTACTTGTAAATAACCTACTAGTTCTCACAAAAAATTAGACTTCCAAATAAGCTCTATGCAGTGTGGTATATTGAAGGACAAATAAAAAGTAACAGGACTCAATTAGTGACGGCCTGAAAGAGAGATTTGCCTATGATGTGGCTACTCTGAGGTCCAAAGTGATTAATTCTTACTATTATTTTAGAAGCCTACTCTAAGATTAAATGGGACAGTATGTATTAGCTGCTCCCTCAATCATCAGAATTCTAATACTAGCGAGTTCTAAAGCAATGAAATGAACTCCAAGAAATTCAGATCAACCAGTGAACCTCAAAGGAGCAAACAAATTTTGCAAATATTAACCTTCCCAGAGTACTGATATTTTTAAAAGCATTCTATTGTACTTTCCTTGCACAGTATATTTTAAGTGTGTTTTTTATTGCTTATTTTGTTATCTGGCTATTTTGCTTATAAAAGGTATTCAGGGATTAGCAATGATTCACGCATATAAATACTTAGAATAATATCTGATATTGTTTGTGAAATTTTGGATCTATCTAAATTGCCACATTAGAGTTTATTAGCCATAATATATAATGGATGTATGATGATTAAAAAGTTGTCAATATTCAAATGTTAATAATTATGTTCATTGAGAGTGAAGGAAACAAAAATTACCTCAAGAAATCTTTTCAAGTGCATTTAGAGACGAATGGCTTTTATTTTTTATTGAAGAAATGTGGTGTCTGTGCCATATGCATGATAAGGATGTCCTAGGAAGTGTGTTCTGAAGTATATTTTAAAATAAAATAAATAACTTGCCAGAATTATGTGGAAAGGATTTTTTAATGTATTTTGAGATGAGCAAATGTTTCATAAGTGGCAATGGAATATGGTAGGAAACATATTATATGTCTGAATAAATGAAACCAATACTTTGTGGCTTATACAGACTTATCAAATTGATACTTAGCGTGATGAGAAAACAAGTTTTTCCCTTTTCACTAATGTGAAAAAATTGGCAAGTGTACTGTTAAGTGGATAATATACATGTCTATTTCACTGGAAATGGGGGAATCCCTTCATAGGTTTCATATGATTGGTTTTATTTGGGTATTTACCTTTGCCTAAGTATTCAAGGCAGGATTGCCCTATTCTTCTGCAAGGGAATATTATGATATTAATTTCAATTGATGGATTCTAAGATCCAAAAGTCACAAGAAGCATATTCACTGGTCAGAATATAAGCACTATAATTAAATTTTGTGTATCTAGTGTCTGTGTATCATGATTGGATATATTATCTTGTCTAGAATAAAATTTCTTAGTTCTCCATTGCTATGCATGGGAAAAGAATGGTTATGATATTGCAATGAATAACTGTAATAACATATTATCATTTTGTTTCAGTTCTTTTGAATTACTGGTTATTTAGACTAAGAATATATTTTAAAATTGTTCTACATAAATTATTTTAAAATAATAGTTTGTGTATATTTGGACTACAGTAGTTGACAAATGTCTGATTCATTTCTTCATTTATTCATTCACCAAACATTTATTGAATGCCTAGTACATGTCAGGGATTATGCTAGACTGCTAAATGCTAGAAAAAGGGTATCGTGTTGATTTTGATGTGAGTTGATTTTCGTTAATTTACATGTTTAGCTCCAAAGGCAGATTCAACTTCTATATAAAAATACATGACTAGAAAAAAATGTTTGTCTTTGTCGTGTAAGAAATTTCTGGTTGCAAATGAAAGAAACATTTGGAGTTCAGATAAATCATTACTCAGATAATCCCTGCCCAGTAAGAATAAGACTGCCTTTCTTGATTAAATAGTTTGTGAAAAAACCACCAGAAGAAGCCCCGATAATCAGAAAGCCACATTATAGGAAAATCATGAACGATGCAGTTCTTTTTCAACCTTCTTTCCTGATGGACAGTTTAAGCAATATTCAGCAAAAGCAAGAATTGTTTGGATTTAATGGTTTTCAGTGCCTTCAGCACAAAGTTATTAACTCACTGTGTCTTGATAGTGCGCCAGTAGATACCTGTCTGTGATTTTTTAAAGTTTAAATCAGAAATATTTCATGTTTGGAATATATCTTGCATTTTCTTTTTTAAAGTATATTGAGGTGAGTGTAATTTTCATACTGCTTTAAATAATTTTATAAATTTGGTTGGGTTCCATAAAATGGTTTATAAGTAAAAGTTCCATTATAAAGACAGATGAAAGAAATGTAAGTAAATACCTAAATGAGTGTTTTTGCTTTTATGGGGTTAAAAATGTAAGTTTAGTAAGGCAGTTTTCCCACACCTAGGGTGAAAGATGTAATTGTTCAGAATAATCAGTATGAAAGCTTTCCACAAAGTTTGTTTTGAGGAGCTCTGTTAATTGGCTTCACCCACAAAATAAAGAATCTCAATAGATACACATCTGGGAAATTTGACAAAGGTACACAGTTTATGCAGGACATCTTAGCATCTTAAGTTTATAATCATTCACTGTGAGCCTCTGAGATAGGTATAAGTGTTCCACACTTATTTGTTAAGAACTTCTTGACAAATAGCTCTTTACTACAAATGTTCATAATGTAATTACACTCATGTTTGTAGTGTCATATGCAGCATTTCCAAACTTACTGGTGAAGGACTTCTTGATGAACTTCTCTCATGACTAGTGTACCTTGGGTCTGACTTTAGAAATTGCTTCCTTAACATGGCAGCCCCATGGGATCCTAAGTCTACCAGGTGTTTCTTAAATTCTGGCATTACTGGATCAGCTCTGAGTATGTTTTACATACTTTGTATCCTCTGTGGTCTTTCCAGAGTATATATTACCTCTAGGTGCCTTAAAACATAGAGCTGAAAAGATGATCAATTAATAATAATAATAATAATAATAATAATATAAGTAAATATATATATATATCTTTTTTTCCTGAAGTACTTTCATATTTCGGAATCGCTTGTTTCTTACAATAAAGTCATGTGGTAAATTCAGTCTGTCGTGGTTTATCTAAATGTTATGTGAGGAGGCAGAGTTACTTACCTTCAGAAACTTGTCAGGTTTTCACATAAGGTTTATATTTCAGTGCCCATATCTAATCTATAAATATTGATTTCCTAAGACTATACAGTATACTCTATTACCTAAGAATTGGAATCTAGGTCAGGGATGAGCAAACTATGGCTGAGGGTTAAACAAACTATGGTGTATAGGCCAAATCTGGCTCACTGCCTATTTTTTTGATAAAGTTTTATTGCAACATAGCCATGTGTGTATGTGTGTGTGTGTGTGTGTGTGTGTGTGTGTGTGTATATATATATATATATATATATATGGCTATATATTTATTATTTTTTGAGACAGTGTCTCACTCTGTCACCCAGCTGGAAGTCAGTGGCATGATCTCAGCTCATTGCAACCTCCGCTGCCTGGGCTCAAGCAATCTGCCTGCCTCAGCCTCCCCAGTAGCTTGGATCACAGATGTGCACCAACACACCAGCTAATTTTTGTGGTTTTTGTAGAGATGTGGTTTTACCATATCGCCCAGGGTGGTCTAGAACTTGGGACTCAAGTAGTCCTCGTGCCTTTGCCTCCCAAATTGCTGGAATTACAGGCATGAGCCAATGAGCTCAGCCTATATGTTTGTTGATGTATTATTTGTAACTGCTTTCCCATTGCAATAACAGAGTTGAGCAGTTGGAACAGAGACTTTAAGGTCGGGAAACTACAAAATATTTAGTATCTGGCCCTCCGTAGAAAAGTTTGCCAACCCCTCATCTAGATCATGCTCTGAAGTAGAGGCTGTTTATAGATGTTAGAATGCTGTTTACATCAGTCTGAGTTTATAGTATGTAATGATTAGCAGAAAACACTGAAGTAATTCCCAGAAAAAGAAACCTGCATTTGTACCATCAGTGTAAATGACACTCATCTGTTAATTTACATGCATTCCTATGCATTAATTACAGATTTTAGCACACACAGTGCTAGCTGAGTCTGCATCCTTCAAGCACAGGGTTAATTATTGCTGCTAGAGGCTTTAATCAAGTCCTTCTTATAGAAAACAAACAAATGATTAGCCTTTGCAGTACAGGCATAAACAGAAATTTGACTCATGAATTTCCTAATTATACTGCACCATTTTAGAAATCAATTGGCATTCAGATTCTTGCTGTTACTCAGTATACAATTTCATTTTGCCAGACAGAAGTATAGGATAAGAAAATTGTTGGTAAATATGTTAAGATTTAAAAGTTTGGGCCGGGCACGGTGGCTCAAGCCTGTAATCTCAGCACTTTGGGAGGCCGAGACGGGTGGATCACGAGGTCAGGAGATCGAGACCATCCTGGCTAACATGGTGAAACCCCGTCTCTATTAAAAAAATACTAAAAAACTAGCCGGGCGAGGTGGCGGGCGCCTGTAGTCCCAGCTACTCGGGAGGCTGAGGCAGGAGAATGGCGTAAACCCGGGAGGCGGAGCTTGCAGTGAGCTGAGATCCGGCCACTGCACTCCAGCCTGGGAGACACAGCGAGACTCCGTCTAAAAAAAAAAAAAAGTTTGGTTGCATTTCAATATTTTTATCCTATTTTCTTATACAAAATGAATAAATGGAAGTAGGAAAGTATTTGGGTGTCTATTATTCATTAGCTACATGTTACATAATATATGTTATTATTAATTTGTCCTTAAAATCATCCTATGAAGTAGATTCTGTTATCTCCATTTTAAAGATGAGTTAGCTGAGGCTCACAATGTGAAAAGACCTTTCCATTGTCACATTAGAGAGTAGTTTGTGTTGGAGACCTCGAGTTTCCTGGCTTAGCTGTGAATTTCTTCACCAGGAAAGTTATACCCATTCTTTATAATTTGTGTAACCAGTGCCTAAAATGGATCAGCCCTTCTCAGCTTTTTTTCCCAGATTTGCTTTTATTTTTGCACAACAATTGGCAAACTAAATACGTATTCCTGCTTTTATAGTACCAGATTATCCTGCTTACTGTTTTAGCCAAGTGAAAAAACAATTCTAAAATAAGATCTACAAGTTCCTTTTTAATTCTGTCTAAACAAAACAACCAAGCCCTGCATATTTTGAGTGCTGAAGCCAATTTTGATTTTATCAGAGATGCAAGATGGTTTTTCGTTTCTCCATTCCAATTCCTTCCATCATGTGTCAGAAATCATATGACAGGGTCTTCCAAAAATAATATTTGCTTCTTAAGTAAATGTTGGAAGGAGTTGCTTAGGATGAGGAAATATACTTATAGTAAATTATTTTCTCTCTCTTCTATTTTCTAAGATGTCTGACTGTCTCTGCAACATGTATTATTTTCTGAAAGTTTTTTCACAATACATTTTTCTTTACCTTTGTGTGGAAGACTGATCTGGGCTAGGTGATCATAAGCCTTCTTTTATTTTTACCAAAGCTGCACAGAAGTCCTCACAAACAGGAATTCTTGTTGGGATGATTGCTTCTCATCAAGATTTTTACAAGGCCTGTGGGATGTTTAACCAGGGCACAGTTCTAGATGTGAACAGTTACGTATAGAGAATTAGTCTTGCTTAGGGTGATAATTCATTCCTAAGTTTCATAGAACATTTCCATCATTATAGAAGGTGCTATTAGATAGCACTGGTCTAAAAAGAGGAATAGAAATGTTCTTAGAAAGTATGTCTTGTTGCCAGTGACATTTATTAGCAGCTTAACCACTCTGGACCATAGCTTTCTCTTTTATAAAATGAAAATATGATTATATTAGGTTGGTGCAAAAGTAATTGCAGTTTTTGCCATTAAAAGTAATTGCAAAAACTGCCGTTACTTTTGTACCAACCTAATATGTGATGTCCACATATTAGTTTATTTTCACACTGCTATAAGGAGCTACTTGAGACTTGGTAATTTGTAAAGAAAAGAGGTTTAATTTACTCACAGTTCCTCATGACTAGGAGGCCTCAGGAAACTTTCAGTCATGGCAGAAGGTGCAGGGGAAGCAGGGCATGCCTTACATGATGGCAGAAGAGAGAAAGAGCACAGAGGAGAAGAGCCACACACTTACCAAACAACCAGACCTCTTGACAATTCTGTTGCCAGAAGAGCAAGGGGGTACTCTGCTCCATGATTCAGTCACCACCCACAGGCCACTCCCCCAACTCCAAACACATGGGAATTACAATTTGTGTTATGATTTGGGTGGGGGCACAGAGCCAAACCGTATTATTCCACCCCTGGCCCCTACCAATTCTCATGTCTCTTTCACATTTCAAAACCAATCGTGCCTTCCCAAGAGTCACTCACAGCCTTAACTCATTTCAGCATTAACTCAAAAGTCCAAGTCCAAAGTCTCATCTGAGACAAGGCAGGTTTCTTCCTCCTGTGAGCCTATAAAATGAAAAACATGTTAGTTACTTTCAAGATAAAATGGAATTTTAGGCATTGGGTAAATGTTCCCTGTCCAAATGGGAGAAGTTGGCGAAAACAAAGGGGCTACAGACCCCATGAAAATCTAAAACCAAATAGGGCAGTTGTTAAATCTTAAGGCTCCAAAATAATTTCCCCTGGCTTCCTGTCTCATATCCAAGACATGAAGATGCAAGAGGTGTGCTCCCAAGGCCTTGGGCAGCTCTACTCCCATGGCTCTGTGGGCTATGGACCCTATAGCTGCTTTCACGGGCTGGTGTTAAGTGCCTGCAGTCTTTCCAGGTTCATGGAGCAAGCTGTTGGTGGATCTACCATTGTGGGGTCTGGAGGACAGTGGCTGTCTTCTCACAGCTCCACTAGGCAGTCCCTCAGTGGCAACTCTGTGTGGGGGCTCCATCCCCATATTTTCCCTCTGTATTTCCCTAATAGAGGTTCTCCATGTGGGCTCTGTTCCTGTAGTATATTTCTTCCTAGACATCCAGGTGTTTCCATACATCTTCTGAAATCTCTAGGCAGTGGTTCCGAAGCTCAACTGTTGTCTTCTGTGCACCTGCAGGCCCAACATCATATCGAAGCTGCCAAGGCTTGGGGCCTGCATCCTCTGAAGCCATGGCCTGAGCTGTGTCTTGGCCCCTTTTAGCCATGACTAGAACTGGAGTGACTACGATGCAGGGTGCCATATCTCAAGGCTGTACAGAGAAGCTGGGCAATGTGACTATCCCACGCAACCATTTTTTCCCTCCTAGGCCTTCAGGCCTCTGATGGGAGGGGCTACCCAAAGGTATATTAAGTGTCCTGAAGGTATTTTCCTCATAGTCTTGGCTATTAACATTTGACATCTCTTTAGTTATGTGAATTTCTGCAGCTAGCTTTAATTTCTCCCCAGAAAATGAGTTTTTGTCTTCTGCCACATAGTCCAGTTGCAAATTTTCAAAACGTTTATGCTCTGCTTTCCTTTTAAACATAAGTTCCAATATCAGATAATCTCTTTGTGACTGTACGAAAGCATGTGACTGTACACTTTCGGAAAAAGCCAAGTCACATATTGAATGCTTTGTTGGTTAGAAATTTCTTCTGCTAGACACCTTAAGTCATCTCTCTCAAGTTCAAAGTTCTGCAGATCTCTAGGGCAGGAGAAAAATGCCACTAGTGTTCTTTGCTAAAGTATAGCAAGAGTGACCTTTACTCCAGTTCCCAAGAAGTTCCTCATCTCCATCTGAGATCACCTCAGCCTGGACTTCACTGCTAATATCACTATCAGTATTTTGGTCAGAACCATTCAACAAGACTCTAAGAAGTTCCAAACTTTCCCATATCTTCCTGTCTGCTTCTGAGCCTTCCAAACTATTCCAACTTCTGCCGGTTACCCAGTTCCAAAGTTGTTTCCACATTTTCAGGTATCTTTATGGCAGTACCCCACTCCTGGTACCAATTTTCTGTATTAGTATGTTTCACAGTGCTATAAAGAACTACCTAATACTGGGTAATTCATAAAGAGTTTAAATTGACTCACAGTTCTGCATGGTTGAGGAGATCTCAAGAAGCTTAAAATCATGGTGGAAAGTGAGGGGAAAGCAAGGCACATCTTACATGATGGCAGAAGAAAGAGAGAGCAGGAAGGGGAAGAGCCATACACTTATCAAACAACCAGATCCCATAAAAATTCTACCATGAGAATGGCAAGGGGGATGTTTTCCCCTGTGATTCAGTCACCTCCCATCTGGCCAACCTCCCAATATGTTAGGATTACATTGCAGATGAGATTTGGGTGGAGACACAGAGCCAAACCACAGCAATCCATCTTTAGCTCAGGCAGGCAAAAGTTAAGTTTGTCGATTTTCTTTTTTGTAATTTGCAAATTTTGATATATGTGGTTTCAGATGCCCTTTTGGGGACAGGGGCTATGGGTTATTTGGCTACTTTTCATTATTTTTTCCCTCGTATTTTAATACAGGAGTCTATTAGAAAAAAAGAAAAAAAAAACAACTTAGAATTCCAGTTTCTCATCTAAAATTAATGTGAAAAAAACACAAACTTTAGCCAAGTTGCACTTACTATCCTTAAGTAAGGAGTATGCAACTTTGGTATTGTTATCTCAAGTCTGCTTCTTAAGTAGTTTAATTATTGACACCATTTTCTTTTGAAGTTGTATTCAAACTTGTGACCAGAGATCACAAGGTTATATTGTGTCATACAGTGTGGCCTTTGGTTTTCTTTTCTTTTCTTTTTTCTTTCTTTTTTTTAGATGGAGTCTTGCTCTGTTGCCAGGTTAGAGTACAGTAGCACGATATTGGTTCACTGCAACCTCCACCTCCTGGGTTCAAGCAGTTCTCCTGCCTAAGCCTCCTGTGTAACTGGGACTACAGGCATGCACCACCATGCCCACCTAATTTTTGTATTTTTAGTAGAGATGGGGTTTCACCATGTTGGCCAGGATGGTCTTGATCTCTTGACCTTGTGATCCGCCACCTTGGCCTCCCAAAGTGCTGGGATTACAGACAAGCCACCACGCCTGGCCTGATTTTCTTCTCTGTTAAATAAGATAATATTCATTTATATTTTGAAACTCTAAGTTCTAAATCTACGAAATCGCACTTTAAGTTCATGGATTGAAAAACATGAACACAGCCAGAATTTAGCCAGAATTTCAGGAGCCATAAATAGAATTAAATAATAAATAGGAAATCATTCTATTTTGTAGGTCTGTTCTATTTAAAGTGAGGACTAGTATTATAATACCTTCATAAGAAAGTCAATTAAAAATTTAATTGATGGCTATATAATTCTAAATGCAATGGGTGGTTCTTAAAAATTTAATTGACAACTATATAATTCTAAATGCAATGGGTGGTTCAGTGGTTTCTGCATGTCCCAGTTAACTACTGTATGAATGAATTTTCTAATTAATGTACATCCCCATTGGAATCAGAACATGTATGTCATGTTTACCAGATTAGTATCACTGAAAACAGTATTTAAAATTGTATGTTTCTGTTGTGCATAATTGATGTGGTTATTTTGAATTGCTTTAATTAGAGGGAGCATTATTTTAGTTTAGTATTTATATGTTAGGTACCATGGTGACTAGTTTAAGTGAAACCTAAGATTAATTATTTGGACCAAAACCCTAAGAATGCCATCTTAAATACCTTGCTTATTCTTGAAGTTTATCAAGGCAAATTGTTAGAGAAAAGAAAACTTGTTTGAGATTATCTTAAAATGTCACTAATTTAATTGTGTTCAATATTTGCATCCCATCCAATAAAAATACATTTAAGTTTGACACATTATAAACAATAAGTCATAAGGTTATTAAAATTCTGAAAATAAATTTGATTTTAGATTATAAACAAAATTATTTAATTTACGAAAATGTTTTCATTGTTAACTTACTACATATATCATGAAACAATAGCTTGCATTCAGGAAACAATGCTAGTCTTCCAAAAAATATGATTTCTAAAAGAAGCTTTGTAAGTCATTATTTTAATGGGGCTACCTACATTTAATTTTTTTTTTTTTTTTTTTTTTTTTTAATGGAGTCTCGCTCTGTCGCCCAGGCTGGAGTGCAGTGCCTCGATCTCAGCTCACTGCAAGCTCCGCCTCCCGGGTTCATGCTATTCTCCTGCCTCAGCCTGCCGAGTAGCTGGGACTACATACAGGTGCCCACCACCACACCCAGCTAATTTTTTGTATTTTTAGTAAAGACAGGATTTCACTGTGTTAACCAGGATCATCTCGATCTCCTGACCTCGTGATCTGCCCGCCTTGGCCTCCCAAAGTGCTGGGATTACAGGCATGAGCCACAGTGCCTGGCCCCTACGTTTAATTTTTTAAAAAAATTACAATTATTTACTTCTTATAAATATACTGCTAAGCCTGTAGGGTACCTGTGACTAATTAAAAGTTTGCTAAACCCCCCTAATATAGAGAAATGAACATAGAGTTTGGAGTCGGGCCTGATTTTACCATTTGGTCATTCATTCTTCATTGAATTCCTCATGTTTACTGACTATTTGCTATGTGTCAGGCATTTTGCTCAAAATGAAATTTTAAGTTTCTTGAGATCCCCTCAGCCATGCACAGCTGTGAATTGATTTAAACTCTTTATGAATCACCCGGTCTTGGGTAGTTCTTTATAGCAGTGTGAAACAGACTAATACAGAAAATTGATACCAGGAGTGGGGTACTGCTATAAAGATACCCAAAAATGTGGAAGCAACTTTGGAACTGGTTAACGGGCAGAAGTTGGAATAGTTTGGAGGACTCAGAAGCATACAGGAAGATACGGAAAAGTTTGGAACTGCCTAGAATGGTTCTGACCAAAATACTGATAGTGATATTGACAATGAAGTCAGAAATGGCATAACAGCGTTTTAGTCAATAATGGACTCCATATATGATGGTGGTTCCACAAGATTTTAATGGACCTGAAAAATGCCTAGTGACATAATAGCCATCAAACACACATACCTTAAATTTTATTTTTTTTTAAATTTAGTGTAGCTTAAATGTACTATGTTTATAAAGTTTACAGTAGTGTATAGTAATGTCCTAGGATTTCACATTTACTCACTACTTACTGTCTGACTTGCCCAGAGCAACTTTCAGTCCTGCAAACTCCATTCATGGTAAATGCCCTACGCAGGTATACCATTAAAAAAAATGTCATATTTGTACTGTACCTTTCCTATGTTTAAATACACAAACACTTACCTTCTATGACAGTTGCCTACAGCATTCATTACAATAACATACTACATGGTTTGATAGCCTGGAAGCAATAAGCTATACCATATAGCCTAGGTGTGTAGTAGGCCATACCATCCAGGTTTGTTCAAGTACCCCCTATTATGCTTGCACAAGGACGAAATCACCTAACAATGCATTTCCTGCAATGTATCCCCATTCCTGAGGCATGCATGACTTTATTAGCACCACATTAGATCTTTAATAGTTAATTTTCTCTCATGTAATCATGGCCATGTTTGTATAATAATTGAATGAGATTGCACAAGTGGAAATGTTTTTTGAGTTTAAGAATACAGTTGTATTCTGTATCATCATCATCATCATCATCATCATCATCTACTTCATAAACAGCAATCCATGGAGAAAGTTTGGAAATGCATAACTAATAAATCTAGGACTACGTGAGATTTGGATGGCAACTAATACTAAACTCCTTCGGTTTATTTTGCCCTAAATGACATGTCCAGTTGATAGAGTTCCTTACTTCTGGTGTGAGAATACAACTTAAGAAAACTCAGTAAATCCTGCCCACTAAATGAAACATATTCATTCCTATCCTGTTGATAGTTTCGTAGAAGCCAAGCAGGAAGTTGAGGTAGGAAACTGATTATTCTTTATAACACATATTTATTAAGCAAATTCTACATGTATGTACCATGCTAGAAACTGAACAAAAGAAGGGGAATGGAAAAGGCATTGCTCTTAAGCAGCCTGTGATTTGTATAAGGAAGTGTTAATTATAATAATATAATGGCTAACATCATTAAATACTTATTATCCATGCATAAGATGCTTTATAATCTGTCATTATTGAATAAGGGGTCTTACATTCTTTTGCTGTGAGCCAAACTCTGTGGAGCAAGTTAAACATTTAATATTGAGAAACATTTTTAAATAGTAGAAAAAGTATATTAGATGTATCTGATTTGTGGTAACAGACCCTAGAAATCTCGTAACTACAGGCACCTTGCTATCTACAATTTCTTCTTCAAGATGAGTAGATAAAACATTGAAGTATTGGTAAGGAATGCCTAGATTCTCCAAGGATTTATAGTTTCTTAGTGTATGTTTGTCCCTGACAATTTATTCATTTTTAAAAAATTATCATGCTACTAATATTTTCATACATGTTTACAAACTTTCAAGTGATTGATTTACTTGTCATAATCCATTATTAGCCCTATTTAAAATCATCAACTCTATTTTCTCAATCTCAATCCAGAATAGTTTTCATATTGCTCTGAGGCATATTAATTAAAAAAAAAAAAAAGATGACACTGTCTATTCAGTATTTCAGAAAGCAGTGACTTTCCTACTCTTTTTCTGTTGTGCTTACCCGGTGTGTTAAGTATTATTTTCAAAATTACCCATTTTGAGCATAATTTTCTTTAGATAGCTACGAGATATACATTGCCTAAGCTACTAGGTACTGCCACAAGCTACATTTACTAGCAGATATTAGCCATTTCACATACTTACTGTACATACTGCACAGCTAGTTTTTTTCTCAGTTATTGTAATACTGTCAGAAATATATTAAGGTTTTGTGTCACATTTATTATTTTATGTAAAAGTGTGTTTTCTCTAGTAGTGCAAGATCTAAAATAGTACTGAGTCAGGATGCTGACTCTGGCTTTCCAACATATATTTTCTTCATTATAAATATGGATAAGTATCTCATTATGTTGTATAATCTCTTTCAAGTTTTTCTAATACCAGGATTGGGCTAAAATGTCAGATGACCTCAGTATCATTTGGAAATCATCTTTCCTTCTCAATACTTACTTTACTTACCAGACAACAGCTCATATGCTTGGGACATATGGATTAAATGTTGTTCATTAGGAAATCGAGGTATAAATGCGTTGCCTTATTTCAGTCACTGTGTATCAGTGGAGATTTGATGTCACTAATCTATCATAAAAAGGGCACTTTTCTATAACCATTCAAGATACTTAATCTTTGGAGCAGGCTAGCATTCTTTAAATACTGAAAATAGACTTGGCAAATACTTTAAATACTAAAATAGACTTGGCAAAGTCTATTATAAATTTTTATTATACATCTTACTCATTCTTCACGTGACAGTTTTTAGTTCATCATTTCATCTCATAATTTTGCCACTTTTTTTTTTTGTTTGTTTTTGCTTTTCCACCATTCTGTATTCAGGGTTACTTTTTTGTTTTTGAGACAGTCTTGTCCTGTCACCTAGGCTGGAGTACAGTGGTGTGATCTCTGCTCACTGCAACCTACGCCTCCCAGGTTCAAGTGATTATCCTGCCTCAGCCTCCTGAGTAGCTGGGATTTCAGGTGCCTACCACCATACCCAGCTGATTTTTGTATTTTTAAGAAAGATGCAATTTCACCGTATTAGACAGGCTGGTCTCGAACTCCTGACCTCAAGTGATCTGCCTGCCTTGGCCTCTCAAAGTGCTGGAATTACAGGTGTGAGCCACTGCTCTCAGTCTCAGGATTATTTTTCTATTCTCCCTACTCAGTTTTTATTTGCCGTCTCGATGGTTCATTTGTTTCTATGTATTAGTTCCTTAATAGGATCTTGGACTTTTCTATAGTTAACTAGAGGTGTGAACTGCTCCATTTATCCAATTTCCTTGTCTCTGCTGTATTTAAGTCTTACAGAAATGTTGATTATTTTATTTGCTCATTTGATTTATTTTTCTATGGTGTAATATTCAAAAGAGACTCATGTTATAGGAAGGAAAGTCTTTGACTTATAAGAGAATACATTATATAAGATAGTAGGATGAAAGGCACTTTTTAAATTAATTTTAAAACTATTCTGTTAAAAGCTTATCAAACTCTTTGGTTAAAAAATGTTCATAGACTTAAAGACAATAATGATAAAAAAACAATAATGATAAATGATCTAATTGGGCATACTAGGAGAATGGGGGGCTTAAGAGTAAGATGACATTATATTGCTAGCTTAGTTTACTTAAAAATCAAAATATGTTCAGCATTTTCTTATCTGTGAGGTCTAAAGGAAAATACTTATGATGAAAAGAGTTAATAATTGTCCAGAGTTTGAATTATTCAAACACATTTTTAAATGAATACAGTAAAATTTTTATCATGGTTATTTCCTAATTGTTGTTATTATTTTAAAGTTAAATGGAAACATTGCAAAGTTCTCCATATTGCACAAATGTAATAACACTGCTCTAAATAGGTAACATCATACATTTTAATTATTTCCTTTTTTGAATAAAGAACAAAGCATATATACATTATGTGAATAACTTGATATTAAAATACATTGTCAGAGAAGCTGTAGTTAGTACCGCTCATTAGAACTTATCATGATTACTCAAAGCTTCACAATTTGTGCTGTCCAGCCTGGTAGCCAATGGCTACATGTGACTATTGAGCATGTGGAATGTGGCTAAGGAACTGAAATTTTGATTTTACTTAGAAATATGCCATATGTCTCTGTGGTTACATATTCGACCATGCATTTAGAAAATACTCTTTTTTTCTAATATGTACGAACAAATAAAATTGAAATAACACATACAAAGAGGAAAAGAGAAGTCTGTAATTTATTTAATGCCTATTATCAGTAAAGTAACATGTTTATAGGAAAAGTAGTAATGTTAGTAGTTGTGTTATTATTGATGATCTTATCAAAGTATTTATTATAAATGTTTTTCTTCTATTCATGTTAACACTTGTAGAAAAAATATTTTAATGAGAAAATATCACAGTTTGAATTTGTTTATGAAATGGAATACCAATTGGGTGTGTATATGTGTACACATATGTGTTAGAGACATACACACATGGTGGTACTGATGCTTAGGGGGGAGCTTTTGAAGTAATGATATCATTGTATTGTCACACATTTTAAAGCAACATATAATGAGGTGTGGCTTGATGAGATTATTTTTAAAATTAAATTTTCTTGAAATTGTTTTGGTAGAAATGCAGACTTACTGGTAGTCATAGAAAGCAGTTTAAACAAATTTCAAGAAGTAATTAGGTATACCATCTTCTTATACATTTTTAAAAAGTAAAATGAACTGCTCTGAATTATGGAATTAAAATTTTAAGATGTTGTATTAGGTTACAAAGGGAAATTTCTCTATTTCAGCATGTTTTCTTAAGTAGTCAATGGCCATTTCAGGAAAACATTAAAAAGGAGTCATTAGGGTACCTAGAAATTTTTGTGTTGATTTGATTTTATGGATTAGTAAATCAACAGATATAGGATGGATTAATCAAGCTCATGGCTCTCTCTTCCACGTGAACAGTATTCATATGGGCTTAGTTTAGCCACTGGACATTAACTCAAATAACTACGTATATAATATTTTCAAAAGTATAGACTTGGTTGTATCTATGAACAAACTAATTTCCTGTTACTCTGTAACATAAAATACTTTTTTTCCCAAAGAACTGCAATTTGTGTAATATTTAATTTTTCTTCCTGCAAAAGAATTAAATTTGCTACTCAGTTCCCAGAAGATTTACTACACAGCAAGTATGTAAGGGGAATGAAAGTAATATTTTTTACCAAATTTGCATTTTATAACTCAAATGAAAGAGCAAACATATATTTTATGTGGCAATTTCATAATATGTTGTCTCACCTACCAAAATATTTGGCTTTGAACAAAAGTTTCATTTTGTTTCAGATATTTAAAAAGGAAGGCACAATTTATGTGATGGGAATGAAATGAGTGCTTTTCTTTACATTTTAAAAGCAACAAGAAATTTATGGAATAATTCTTTATTTGATTTCTAGTGGTTAGAATGCTCATGGGTAAACACGTTTATAAACCTGGGCCTAATTTTGCTATTAAAGTAGGACAAAAGGTTTTCTAAATGTGTGTCTGTGTTTTTTTTTTTTTTTTTTTTTTTTTTTTTTTTTTTT